>NW_027366533.1:0-70444 GCF_046119375.1 Phyllobates terribilis
GGCAAAAATCAATGAATATTGTAAATGCACAAACTGTAATTTCTCCGCATTGCAAGGTGCAATTCTGAAATTTTTTGCTTTTTCCTGCTCCTCTTAGCATGATAAAGAAGATTCAAAGAGAGTGAGATGCCAGCTCCTTTCATTCAGTCAGTAGCTTCAATAATTTCTGGACGTTTTTCAATGGCAAAAATCAATGAATATTGTAAATGCACAAACAGTAAATTCTCCGCATTGCAAGGTGCAATTCTGAAATTTTTTGCTTTTTCCTGCTCCTCTTAGCATGATAAAGAAGATTCAAAGAGAGTGATATGCCAGCTCCTTTCCTTCAGTCAGTAGCTTCAATCATTTCTGGTATATGAATAACATAATGTTTTTCAATGGCAAAAATCAATGAATTTTGTAAATGCACAAACAGTAATTTCTCCGCATTGCAAGGCGCAATTCTGAAATTTTTTGCTTTTTCCTGCTCCTCTTAGCATGATAAAGAAGATTCAAAGAGAGTGAGATGCCAGCTCCTTTCATTCAGTCAGTAGCTTCAATCATTTCTGGACATTTTTCAATGGCAAAAATCAATGAATATTGTAAATGCACAAACAGTAATTTCTCCGCATTGCAAGGTGCAATTCTGAAATTTTTTGCTTTTTCCTGCTCCTCTTAGCATGATAAAGAAGATTCAAAGAGAGTGAGATGCCAGCTCCTTTCATTCAGTCAGTAGCTTCAATCATTTCTGGACGTTTTTCAATGGCAAAAATCAATGAATATTGTAAATGCACAAACAGTAATTTCTCCGCATTGCAAGGTGCAATTCTGAAATTTTTTGCTTTTTCCTGCTCCTCTTAGCATGATAAAGAAGATTCAAAGAGAGTGAGGTGCCAGCTCCTTTCATTCAGTCAGGAGCTTCAAACATTTCTGGTATATGAATAACATGTTTTTCAATGGCAAAAATCAATGAATATTGTAAATGCACAAACAGTAAATTCTCCGCATTGCAAGGTGCAATTCTGAAATTTTTTGCTTTTTCCTGCTCCTCTTAGCATGATAAAGAAGATTCAAAGAGAGTGAGATGCCAGCTCCTTTCATTCAGTCAGTAGCTTCAATCATTTCTGGACGTTTTTCAATGGCAAAAATCAATGAATATTGTAAATGCACAAACTGTAATTTCTCCGCATTGCAAGGTGCAATTCTGAAATTTTTTGCTTTTTCCTGCTCCTCTTAGCATGATAAAGAAGATTCAAAGAGAGTGAGATGCCAGCTCCTTTCATTCAGTCAGTAGCTTCAATCATTTCTGGACGTTTTTCAATGGCAAAAATCAACGAATATTGTAAATGCACAAACAGTAATTTCTCCGCATTGCAAGGTGCAATTCTGAAATTTTTTGCTTTTTCCTGCTCCTCTTAGCATGATAAAGAAGATTCAAAGAGAGTGAGATGCCAGCTCCTTTCATTCAGTCAGTAGCTTCAATCATTTCTGGACGTTTTTCAATGGCAAAAATCAATGAATATTGTAAATGCACAAACTGTAATTTCTCCGCATTGCAAGGTGCAATTCTGAAATTTTTTGCTTTTTCCTGCTCCACTTAGCATGATAAAGAAGATTCAAAGAGAGTGAGATGCCAGCTCCTTTCATTCAGTCAGTAGCTTCAATCATTTCTGGACGTTTTTCAATGGCAAAAATCAATGAATATTGTAAATGCACAAACAGTAATTTCTCCGCATTGCAAGTTGCAATTCTGAAATTTTTTGCTTTTTCCTGCTCCTCTTAGCATGATAAAGAAGATTCAAAGAGAGTGAGATGCCAGCTCCTTTCATTCAGTCAGTACCTTCAATCATTTCTGGACGTTTTTCAATGGCAAAAATCAATGAATATTGTAAATGCACAAACAGTAATTTCTCCGCATTGCAAGGTGCAATTCTGAAATTTTTTGCTTTTTCCTGCTCCTCTTAGCATGATAAAGAAGATTCAAAGAGAGTGAGATGCCAGCTCCTTTCATTCAGTCAGTAGCTTCAAACATTTCTGGTATATGAATAACATGATGTTTTTCAATGGCAAAAATCAATGAATATTGTAAATGCACAAACAGTAATTTCTCCGCATTGCAAGGTGCAAGTCTGAAATTTTTTGCTTTTTTCTGCTCCTCTTAGCATGATAAAGAAGATTCAAAGAGAGTGAGATGCCAGCTCCTTTCATTCAGTCAGTAGCTTCAATCATTTCTGGACGTTTTTCAATGGCAAAAATCAATGAATATTGTAAATGCACAAACAGTAATTTCTCCACATTGCAAGGTGCAATTCTGAAATTTTTTGCTTTTTCATGCTCCTCTTAGCATGATAAAGAAGATTCAAAGAGATTGAGATGCCAGCTCCTTTCATTCAGTCAGTAGCTTCAAACATTTCTGGTATATGAATAACATTATGTTTTTCAATGGCAAAAATCAATGAATATTGTAAATGCACAAACAGTAATTTCTCCGCATTGCAAGGTGCAATTCTGAAATTTTTTGCTTTTTCCTGCTCCTCTTAGCATGATAAAGAAGATTCAAAGAGAGTGAGATGCCAGCTCCTTTCATTCAGTCAGTAGCTTCAAACATTTCTGGTATATGAATAACATGATGTTTTTCAATGGCAAAAATCAATGAATATTGTAAATGCACAAACAGTAATTTCTCCGCATTGCAAGGTGCAAGTCTGAAATTTTTTGCTTTTTCCTGCTCCTCTTAGCATGATAAAGAAGATTCAAAGAGAGTGAGATGCCAGCTACTTTCATTCAGTCAGTAGCTTCAATCATTTCTGGACGTTTTTCAATGGTAAAAATCAATGAATATTGTAAATGCACAAACAGTAATTTCTCCACATTGCAAGGTGCAATTCTGAAATTTTTTGCTTTTTCCTGCTCCTCTTAGCATGATAAAGAAGATTCAAAGAGAGTGAGATGCCAGCTCCTTTCATTCAGTCAGTAGCTTCAAACATTTCTGGTATATGAATAACATGATGTTTTTCAATGGCAAAAATCAATGAATATTGTAAATGCACAAACAGTAATTTCTCCGCATTGCAAGGTGCAATTCTGAAATTTTTTGCTTTTTCCTGCTCCTCTTAGCATGATAAAGAAGATTCAAAGAGAGTGAGATGCCAGCTCCTTTCATTCAGTCAGTAGCTTCAATCATTTCTGGATGTTTTTCAATGGCAAAAATCAATGAATATTGTAAATGCACAAACAGTAATTTCTCCGCATTGCAAGGTGCAATTCTGAAATTTTTTGCTTTTTCCTGCTCCTCTTAGCATGATAAAGAAGATTCAAAGAGAGTGAGATGCCAGCTCCTTTCATTCAGTCAGTAGCTTCAATCATTTCTGGACGTTTTTCAATGGCAAAAATCAATGAATATTGTAAATGCACAAACAGTAATTTCTCCGCATTGCAAGGTGCAATTCTGAAATTTTTTGCTTTTTCCTGCTCCTCTTAGCATGATAAAGAAGATTCAAAGAGAGTGAGATGCCAGCTCCTTTCATTCAGTCAGTACCTTCAATCATTTCTGGACGTTTTTCAATGGCAAAAATCAATGAATATTGTAAATGCACAAACAGTAATTTCTCCGCATTGCAAGGTGCAATTCTGAAATTTTTTGCTTTTTCCCGCTCCTCTTAGCATGATAAAGAAGATTCAAAGAGATTGAGGTGCCAGCTCCTTTCATTCAGTCAGTAGCTTCAAACATTTCTGGTATATGAATAACATGTTTTTCAATGGCAAAAATCAATGAATATTGTAAATGCACAAACAGTAATTTCTCCGCATTGCAAGGTGCAATTCTGAAATTTTTTGCTTTTTCCTGCTCCTCTTAGCATGATAAAGAAGATTCAAAGAGAGTGAGATGCCAGCTCCTTTCATTCAGTCAGTAGCTTCAATCATTTCTGGACGTTTTTCAATGGCAAAAATCAATGAATATTGTAAATGCACAAACAGTAATTTCTCCGCATTGCAAGGTGCAATTCTGAAATTTTTTGCTTTTTCCTGCTCCTCTTAGCATGATAAAGAAGATTCAAAGAGAGTGAGATGCCAGCTACTTTCATTCAGTCAGTAGCTTCAATCATTTCTGGACGTTTTTCAATGGTAAAAATCAATGAATATTGTAAATGCACAAACAGTAATTTCTCCACATTGCAAGGTGCAATTCTAAAATTTTTTGCTTTTTCCTGCTCCTCTTAGCATGATAAAGAAGATTCAAAGAGAGTGAGATGCCAGCTCCTTTCATTCAGTCAGTAGCTTCAAACATTTCTGGTATATGAATAACATGATGTTTTTCAATGGCAAAAATCAATGAATATTGTAAATGCACAAACAGTAATTTCTCCGCATTGCAAGGTGCAATTCTGAAATTTTTTGCTTTTTCCTGCTCCTCTTAGCATGATTCAAAGAGAGTGAGATGCCAGCTCCTTTTATTCAGTCAGTAGCTTCAATCATTTCTGGACGTTTTTCAATGGCAAAAATCAATGAATATTGTAAATGCACAAACAGTAATTTCTCCGCATTGCAAGGTGCAATTCTGAAATTTTTTGCTTTTTCCTGCTCCTCTTAGCATGATAAAGAAGATTCAAAGAGAGTGAGATGTCAGCTCCTTTCATTCAGTCAGTAGCTTCAAACATTTCTGGTATATGAATAACATGATGTTTTTCAATGGCAAAAATCAATGAATATTGTAAATGCACAAACAGTAATTTCTCCGCATTGCAAGGTGCAATTCTGAAATTTTTTGCTTTTTCCTGCTCCTCTTAGCATGATAAAGAAGATTCAAAGAGCGTGAGATGCCAGCTCCTTTCATTCAGTCAGTAGCTTCAAACATTTCTGGTATATGAATAACATGATGTTTTCAATGGCAAAAATCAATGAATATTGTAAATGCACAAACAGTAATTTCTCCGCATTGCAAGGTGCAAGTCTGAAATTTTTTGCTTTTTCCTGCTCCTCTTAGCATGATAAAGAAGATTCAAAGAGAGTGAGATGCCAGCTACTTTCATTCAGTCAGTAGCTTCAATCATTTCTGGACGTTTTTCAATGGTAAAAATCAATGAATATTGTAAATGCACAAACAGTAATTTCTCCACATTGCAAGGTGCAATTCTGAAGTTTTTTGCTTTTTCCTGCTCCTCTTAGCATGATAAAGAAGATTCAAAGAGATTGAGATGCCAGCTCCTTTCATTCAGTCAGTAGCTTCAAACATTTCTGGTATATGAATAACATGATGTTTTTCAATGGAAAAAATCAATGAATATTGTAAATGCACAAACAGTAATTTCTCCGCATTGCAAGGTGCAATTCTGAAATTTTTTGCTTTTTCCTGCTCCTCTTAGCATGATAAAGAAGATTCAAAGAGAGTGAGATGCCAGCTCCTTTCATTCAGTCAGTAGCTTCAAACATTTCTGGTATATCAATAACATGATGTTTTTCAATGGCAAAAATCAATGAATATTGTAAATGCACAAACAGTAATTTCTCCGCATTGCAAGGTGCAAGTCTGAAATTTTTTGCTTTTTCCTGCTCCTCTTAGCATGATAAAGAAGATTCAAAGAGAGTGAGATGCCAGCTACTTTCATTCAGTCAGTAGCTTCAATCATTTCTGGACGTTTTTCAATGGTAAAAATCAATGAATATTGTAAATGCACAAACAGTAATTTCTCCACATTGCAAGGTGCAATTCTGAAATTTTTTGCTTTTTCCTGCTCCTCTTAGCATGATAAAGAAGATTCAAAGAGAGTGAGATGCCAGCTCTTTTCATTCAGTCAGTAGCTTCAAACATTTCTGGTATATGAATAACATGATGTTTTTCAATGGCAAAAATCAATGAATATTGTAAATGCACAAACAGTAATTTCTCCGCATTGCAAGGTGCAATTCTGAAATTTTTTGCTTTTTCCTGCTCCTCTTAGCATGATAAAGATTCAAAGAGAGTGAGATGCCAGCTCCTTTCATTCAGTCAGTAGCTTCAATCATTTCTGGACGTTTCTCAATGGCAAAAATCAATGAATATTGTAAATGCACAAACTGTAATTTCTCTGCATTGCAAGGTGCAATTCTGAAATTTTTTGCTTTTTCCTGCTCCTCTTAGCATGATAAAGAAGATTCAAAGAGAGTGAGATGCCAGCTCCTTTCATTCAGTCAGTAGCTTCAATCATTTCTGGACGTTTTTCAATGGCAAAAATCAATGAATTTTGTAAATGCACAAACAGTAATTTCTCCGCATTGCAAGGTGCAATTCTGAAATTTTTTGCTTTTTCCTGCTCCTCTTAGCATGATAAAGAAGATTCAAAGAGAGTGAGATGCCAGCTCCTTTCATTCAGTCAGTACCTTCAATCATTTCTGGACGTTTTTCAATGGCAAAAATCAATGAATATTGTAAATGCACAAACAGTAATTTCTCCGCATTGCAAGGTGCAATTCTGAAATTTTTTGCTTTTTCCCGCTCCTCTTAGCATGATAAAGAAGATTCAAAGAGAGTGAGGTGCCAGCTCCTTTCATTCAGTCAGTAGCTTCAAACATTTCTGGTATATGAATAACATGTTTTTCAATGGCAAAAATCAATGAATATTGTAAATGCACAAACAGTAATTTCTCCGCATTGCAAGGTGCAATTCTGAAATTTTTTGCTTTTTCCTGCTCCTCTTAGCATGATAAAGAAGATTCAAAGAGAGTGAGATGCCAGCTCCTTTCATTCAGTCAGTAGCTTCAATCATTTCTGGACGTTTTTCAATGGCAAAAATCAATGAATATTGTAAATGCACAAACAGTAATTTCTCCGCATTGCAAGGTGCAATTCTGAAATTTTTTGCTTTTTCCTGCTCCTCTTAGCATGATAAAGAAGATTCAAAGAGAGTGAGATGCCAGCTCCTTTCATTCAGTCAGTAGCTTCAATCATTTCTGGACGTTTTTCAATGGCAAAAATCAATGAATATTGTAAATGCACAAACAGTAATTTCTCCGCATTGCAAGGTGCAATTCTGAAATTTTTTGCTTTTTCCTGCTCCTCTTAGCATGATAAAGAAGATTCAAAGAGAGTGAGATGCCAGCTCCTTTCATTCAGTCAGTAGCTTCAAACATTTCTGGTATATGAATAACATGATGTTTTTCAATGGCAAAAATCAATGAATATTGTAAATGCACAAACAGTAATTTCTCCGCATTGCAAGGTGCAAGTCTGAAATTTTTTGCTTTTTCCTGCTCGTCTTAGCATGATAAAGAAGATTCAAAGAGAGTGAGATGCCAGCTACTTTCATTCAGTCAGTAGCTTCAATCATTTCTGGACGTTTTTCAATGGTAAAAATCAATGAATATTGTAAATGCACAAACAGTAATTTCTCCACATTGCAAGGTGCAATTCTGAAATTTTTTGCTTTTTCCTGCTCCTCTTAGCATGATAAAGAAGATTCAAAGAGTGAGGTGCCAGCTCCTTTCATTCAGTCAGTAGCTTCAAACATTTCTGGTATATGAATAACATGTTTTTCAATGGCAAAAATCAATGAATATTGTAAATGCACAAACAGTAATTTCTCCGCATTGCAAGGTGCAATTCTGAAATTTTTTGCTTTTTCCTGCTCCTCTTAGCATGATAAAGAAGATTCAAAGAGAGTGAGATGCCAGCTCCTTTCATTCAGTCAGTAGCTTCAATAATTTCTGGACGTTTTTCAATGGCAAAAATCAATGAATATTGTAAATGCACAAACAGTAATTTCTCCGCATTGCAAGGTGCAATTCTGAAATTTTTTGCTTTTTCCTGCTCCTCTTAGCATGATAAAGAAGATTCAAAGAGAGTGAGATGCCAGCTCCTTTCATTCAGTCAGTAGCTTTAATCATTTCTGGACGTTTTTCAATGGCAAAAATCAATGAATATTGTAAATGCACAAACAGTAATTTCTCCGCATTGCAAGGTGCAATTCTGAAATTTTTTGCTTTTTCCTGCTCCTCTTAGCATGATAAAGAAGATTCAAAGAGAGTGAGATGCCAGCTCCTTTCATTCAGTCAGTAGCTTCAAACATTTCTGGTATATGAATAACATGATGTTTTTCAATGGCAAAAATCAATGAATATTGTAAATGCACAAACAGTAATTTCTCCGCATTGCAAGGTGCAAGTCTGAAATTTTTTGCTTTTTCCTGCTCGTCTTAGCATGATAAAGAAGATTCAAAGAGAGTGAGATGCCAGCTACTTTCATTCAGTCAGTAGCTTCAATCATTTCTGGACGTTTTTCAATGGTAAAAATCAATGAATATTGTAAATGCACAAACAGTAATTTCTCCACATTGCAAGGTGCAATTCTGAAATTTTTTGCTTTTCCCTGCTCCTCTTAGCATGATAAAGAAGATTCAAAGAGAGTGAGATGCCAGCTCCTTTCATTCAGTCAGTAGCTTCAAACATTTCTGGTATATGAATAACATGATGTTTTTCAATGGCAAAAATCAATGAATATTGTAAATGCACAAACAGTAATTTCTCCGCATTGCAAGGTGCAATTCTGAAATTTTTTGCTTTTTCCTGCTCCTCTTAGCATGATAAAGAAGATTCAAAGAGAGTGAGATGCCAGCTCCTTTCATTCAGTCAGTAGCTTCAAACATTTCTGGTATATGAATAACATGATGTTTTTCAATGGCAAAAATCAATGAATATTGTAAATGCACAAACAGTAATTTCTCCGCATTGCAAGGTGCAATTCTGAAATTTTTTGCTTTTTCCTGCTCCTCTTAGCATGATAAAGAAGATTCAAAGAGAGTGAGATGCCAGCTCCTTTCATTCAGTCAGTAGCTTCAATCAATTCTGGACGTTTTTCAATGGCAAAAATCAATGAATATTGTAAATGCACAAACAGTAATTTCTCCGCATTGCAAGGTGCAATTCTGAAATTTTTTGCTTTTTCCTGCTCCTCTTAGCATGATAAAGAAGATTCAAAGAGAGTGAGATGCCAGCTCCTTTCATTCAGTCAGTAGCTTCAATCATTTCTGGACGTTTTTCAATGGCAAAAATCAATGAATATTGTAAATGCACAAACAGTAATTTCTCCGCATTGCAAGGTGCAATTCTGAAATTTTTTGCTTTTTCCTGCTCCTCTTAGCATGATAAAGAAGATTCAAAGAGAGTGAGATGCCAGCTCCTTTCATTCAGTCAGTAGCTTCAAACATTTCTGGTATATGAATAACATGATGTTTTTCAATGGCAAAAATCAATGAATATTGTAAATGCACAAACAGTAATTTCTCCGCATTGCAAGGTGCAAGTCTGAAATTTTTTGCTTTTTCCTGCTCGTCTTAGCATGATAAAGAAGATTCAAAGAGAGTGAGATGCCAGCTACTTTCATTCAGTCAGTAGCTTCAATCATTTCTGGACGTTTTTCAATGGTAAAAATCAATGAATATTGTAAATGCACAAACAGTAATTTCTCCACATTGCAAGGTGCAATTCTGAAATTTTTTGCTTTTCCC
Organism: Phyllobates terribilis; assembly: GCF_046119375.1. Taxonomy (NCBI): domain Eukaryota; kingdom Metazoa; phylum Chordata; class Amphibia; order Anura; family Dendrobatidae; genus Phyllobates; species Phyllobates terribilis. The sequence continues at coordinate 9,459 of NW_027366533.1, forward strand.
TGCTCCTCTTAGCATGATAAAGAAGATTCAAAGAGAGTGAGATGCCAGCTCCTTTCATTCAGTCAGTAGCTTCAAACATTTCTGGTATATGAATAACATGATGTTTTTCAATGGCAAAAATCAATGAATATTGTAAATGCACAAACAGTAATTTCTCCGCATTGCAAGGTGCAATTCTGAAATTTTTTGCTTTTTCCTGCTCCTCTTAGCATGATAAAGAAGATTCAAAGAGAGTGAGATGCCAGCTCCTTTCATTCAGTCAGTAGCTTCAAACATTTCTGGTATATGAATAACATGATGTTTTTCAATGGCAAAAATCAATGAATATTGTAAATGCACAAACAGTAATTTCTCCGCATTGCAAGGTGCAATTCTGAAATTTTTTGCTTTTTCCTGCTCCTCTTAGCATGATAAAGAAGATTCAAAGAGAGTGAGATGCCAGCTCCTTTCATTCAGTCAGTAGCTTCAATCAATTCTGGACGTTTTTCAATGGCAAAAATCAATGAATATTGTAAATGCACAAACAGTAATTTCTCCGCATTGCAAGGTGCAATTCTGAAATTTTTTGCTTTTTCCTGCTCCTCTTAGCATGATAAAGAAGATTCAAAGAGCGTGAGATGTCAGCTCCTTTCATTCAGTCAGTAGCTTCAAACATTTCTGGTATATGAATAACATGATGTTTTTCAATGGCAAAAATCAATGAATATTGTAAATGCACAAACAGTAATTTCTCCGCATTGCAAGGTGCAATTCTGAAATTTTTTGCTTTTTCCTGCTCCTCTTAGCATGATAAAGAAGATTCAAAGAGAGTGAGATGCCAGCTCCTTTCGTTCAGTCAGTAGCTTCAATCATTTCTGGACGTTTTTCAATGGCAAAAATCATTGAATATTATAAATGCACAAACAGTAATTTCTCCGCATTGCAAGGTGCAATTCTGAAATTTTTTACTTTTTCCTGCTCCTCTTAGCATGATAAAGAAGATTCAAAGAGAGTGAGATGCCAGCTCCTTTCATTCAGTCAGTAGCTTCAATCATTTCTGGTATATGAATAACATGATGTTTTTCAATGGCAAAAATCAATGAATATTGTAAATGCACAAACAGTAATTTCTCCGCATTGCAAGGTGCAATTCTGAAATTTTTTGCTTTTTCCTGCTCCTCTTAGCATGATAAACAAGATTCAAAGAGAGTGAGATGCCAGCTCCTTTCATTCAGTCAGTAGCTTCAATCATTTCTGGACGTTTTTCAATGGCAAAAATCAATGAATATTGTAAATGCACAAACAGTAATTTCTCCGCATTGCAAGGTGCAATTCTGAAATTTTTTGCTTTTTCCTGCTCCTCTTAGCATGATAAAGAAGATTCAAAGAGAGTGAGATGCCAGCTCCTTTCATTCAGTCAGTAGCTTCAAACATTTCTGGTATATGAATAACATGATGTTTTTCAATGGCAAAAATCAATGAATATTGTAAATGCACAAACAGTAATTTCTCCGCATTGCAAGGTGCAATTCTGAAATTTTTTGCTTTTTCCTGCTCCTCTTAGCATGATAAAGAAGATTCAAAGAGAGTGAGATGCCAGCTCCTTTCATTCAGTCAGTAGCTTCAATCATTTCTGGACGTTTTTCAATGGCAAAAATCAATGAATATTGTAAATGCACAAACAGTAATTTCTCCGCATTGCAAGGTGCAATTCTGAAATTTTTTGCTTTTTCCTGCTCCTCTTAGCATGATAAAGAAGATTCAAAGAGAGTGAGATGCCAGCTCCTTTCATTCAGTCAGTAGCTTCAATCATTTCTGGACGTTTTTCAATGGCAAAAATCAATGAATATTGTAAATGCACAAACAGTAATTTCTCCACATTGCAAGGTGCAATTCTGAAATTTTTTGCTTTTTCCTGCTCCTCTTAGCATGATAAAGAAGATTCAAAGAGAGTGAGATGCCAGCTCCTTTCATTCAGTCAGTAGCTTCAAACATTTCTGGTATATGAATAACATGATGTTTTTCAATGGCAAAAATCAAAGAATATTGTAAATGCACAAACAGTAATTTCTCCGCATTGCAAGGTGCAATTCTGAAATTTTTTGCTTTTTCCTGCTCCTCTTAGCATGATAAAGAAGATTCAAAGAGAGTGAGATGCCAGCTCCTTTCATTCAGTCAGTAGCTTCAAACATTTCTGGTATATGAATAACATGATGTTTTTCAATGGCAAAAATCAATGAATATTGTAAATGCACAAACAGTAATTTCTCCGCATTGCAAGGTGCAATTCTGAAATTTTTTGCTTTTTCCTGCTCCTCTTAGCATGATAAAGAAGATTCAAAGAGAGTGAGATGCCAGCTACTTTCATTCAGTCAGTAGATTCAATCATTTCTGGACGTTTTTCATTGTTAAAAATCAATGAATATTGTAAATGCACAAACAGTAATTTCTCCACATTGCAAGGTGCAATTCTGAAATTTTTTGCTTTTTCCTGCTTCTCTTAGCATGATAATGAAGATTCAAAGAGAGTGAGATGCCAGCTCCTTTCATTCAGTCAGTAGCTTCAAACATTTCTGGTATATGAATAACATGATGTTTTTCAATGGCAAAAATCAATGAATATTGTAAATGCACAAACAGTAATTTCTCCGCATTGCAAGGTGCAATTCTGAAATTTTTTGCTTTTTCCTGCTCCTCTTAGCATGATAAAGAAGATTCAAAGAGAGTGAGATGCCAGCTCCTTTCATTCAGTCAGTAGCTTCAATCATTTCTGGATGTTTTTCAATGGCAAAAATCAATGAATATTGTAAATGCACAAACTGTAATTTCTCCGCATTGCAAGGTGCAATTCTGAAATTTTTTACTTTTTCCTGCTCCTCTTAGCATGATAAAGAAGATTCAAAGAGAGTGAGATGCCAGCTCCTTTCATTCAGTCAGTAGCTTCAATCATTTCTGGACGTTTTTCAATGGCAAAAATCAATGAATATTGTAAATGCACAAACAGTAATTTCTCCGCATTGCAAGGTGCAATTCTGAAATTTTTTGCTTTTTCCTGCTCCTCTTAGCATGATAAAGAAGATTCAAAGAGAGTGAGATGCCAGCTCCTTTCATTCAGTCAGTACTTTCAATCATTTCTGGACGTTTTTCAATGGCAAAAATCAATGAATATTGTAAATGCACAAACAGTAATTTCTCCGCATTGCAAGGTGCAATTCTGAATTTTTTTGCTTTTTCCCGCTCCTCTTAGCATGATAAAGAAGATTCAAAGAGAGTGAGGTGCCAGCTCCTTTCATTCAGTCAGTAGCTTCAAACATTTCTGGTATATGAATAACATGTTTTTCAATGGCAAAAATCAATGAATATTGTAAATGCACAAACAGTAATTTCTCCGCATTGCAAGGTGCAATTCTGAAATTTTTTGCTTTTTCCTGCTCCTCTTAGCATGATAATGAAGATTCAAAGAGAGTGAGATGCCAGCTCCTTTCATTCAGTCAGTAGCTTCAAACATTTCTGGTATATGAATAACATGATGTTTTTCAATGGCAAAAATCAATGAATATTGTAAATGCACAAACAGTAATTTCTCCGCATTGCAAGGTGCAATTCTGAAATTTTTTGCTTTTTCCTGCTCCTCTTAGCATGATAAAGAAGATTCAAAGAGAGTGAGATGCCAGCTCCTTTCATTCAGTCAGTAGCTTCAATCATTTCTGGATGTTTTTCAATGGCAAAAATCAATGAATATTGTAAATGCACAAACAGTAATTTCTCCGCATTGCAAGGTGCAATTCTGAAATTTTTTACTTTTTCCTGCTCCTCTTAGCATGATAAAGAAGATTCAAAGAGAGTGAGATGCCAGCTCCTTTCATTCAGTCAGTAGCTTCAATCATTTCTGGACATTTTTCAATGGCAAAAATCAATGAATATTGTAAATGCACAAACAGTAATTTCTCCGCATTGCAAGGTGCAATTCTGAAATTTTTTGCTTTTTCCTGCTCCTCTTAGCATGATAAAGAAGATTCAAAGAGAGTGAGATGCCAGCTCCTTTCATTCAGTCAGTACTTTCAATCATTTCTGGACGTTTTTCAATGGCAAAAATCAATGAATATTGTAAATGCACAAACAGTAATTTCTCCGCATTGCAAGGTGCAATTCTGAATTTTTTTGCTTTTTCCCGCTCCTCTTAGCATGATAAAGAAGATTCAAAGAGAGTGAAGTGCCAGCTCCTTTCATTCAGTCAGTAGCTTCAATCATTTCTGGACATTTTTCAATGGTAAAAATCAATGAATATTGTAAATGCACAAACAGTAATTTCTCCACATTGCAAGGTGCAATTCTGAAATTTTTTGCTTTTCCCTGCTCCTCTTAGCATGATAAAGAAGATTCAAAGAGAGTGAGATGCCAGCTCCTTTCATTCAGTCAGTAGCTTCAAACATTTCTGGTATATGAATAACATGATGTTTTTCAATGGCAAAAATCAATGAATATTGTAAATGCACAAACAGTAATTTCTCCGCATTGCAAGGTGCAATTCTGAAATTTTTTGCTTTTTCCTGCTCCTCTTAGCATGATAAAGAAGATTCAAAGAGAGTGAGATGCCAGCTCCTTTCATTCAGTCAGTAGCTTCAAACATTTCTGGTATATGAATAACATGATGTTTTTCAATGGCAAAAATCAATGAATATTGTAAATGCACAAACAGTAATTTCTCCGCATTGCAAGGTGCAATTCTGAAATTTTTTGCTTTTTCCTGCTCCTCTTAGCATGATAAAGAAGATTCAAAGAGAGTGAGATGCCAGCTCCTTTCATTCAGTCAGTAGCTTCAATCAATTCTGGACGTTTTTCAATGGCAAAAATCAATGAATATTGTAAATGCACAAACAGTAATTTCTCCGCATTGCAAGGTGCAATTCTGAAATTTTTTGCTTTTTCCTGCTCCTCTTAGCATGATAAAGAAGATTCAAAGAGCGTGAGATGTCAGCTCCTTTCATTCAGTCAGTAGCTTCAAACATTTCTGGTATATGAATAACATGATGTTTTTCAATGGCAAAAATCAATGAATATTGTAAATGCACAAACAGTAATTTCTCCGCATTGCAAGGTGCAATTCTGAAATTTTTTGCTTTTTCCTGCTCCTCTTAGCATGATAAAGAAGATTCAAAGAGAGTGAGATGCCAGCTCCTTTCATTCAGTCAGTAGCTTCAATCATTTCTGGACGTTTTTCAATGGCAAAAATCAACGAATATTGTAAATGCACAAACAGTAATTTCTCCGCATTGCAAGGTGCAATTCTGAAATTTTTTGCTTTTTCCTGCTCCTCTTAGCATGATAAAGAAGATTCAAAGAGAGTGAGATGCCAGCTCCTTTCGTTCAGTCAGTAGCTTCAATCATTTCTGGACGTTTTTCAATGGCAAAAATCATTGAATATTATAAATGCACAAACAGTAATTTCTCCGCATTGCAAGGTGCAATTCTGAAATTTTTTACTTTTTCCTGCTCCTCTTAGCATGATAAAGAAGATTCAAAGAGAGTGAGATGCCAGCTCCTTTCATTCAGTCAGTAGCTTCAATCATTTCTGGTATATGAATAACATGATGTTTTTCAATGGCAAAAATCAATGAATATTGTAAATGCACAAACAGTAATTTCTCCGCATTGCAAGGTGCAATTCTGAAATTTTTTGTTTTTTCCTGCTCCTCTTAGCATGATAAACAAGATTCAAAGAGAGTGAGATGCCAGCTCCTTTCATTCAGTCAGTAGCTTCAATCATTTCTGGACGTTTTTCAATGGCAAAAATCAATGAATATTGTAAATGCACAAACAGTAATTTCTCCGCATTGCAAGGTGCAATTCTGAAATTTTTTGCTTTTTCCTGCTCCTCTTAGCATGATAAAGAAGATTCAAAGAGAGAGAGATGCCAGCTCCTTTCATTCAGTCAGTAGCTTCAATCATTTCTGGACGTTTTTCAATGGCAAAAATCAATGAATATTGTAAATGCACAAACAGTAATTTCTCCGCATTGCAAGGTGCAATTCTGAAATTTTTTGCTTTTTCCTGCTCCTCTTAGCATGATAAAGAAGATTCAAAGAGAGTGAGATGCCAGCTCCTTTCATTCAGTCAGTAGCTTCAAACATTTCTGGTATATGAATAACATGATGTTTTTCAATGGCAAAAATCAATGAATATTGTAAATGCACAAACAGTAATTTCTCCGCATTGCAAGGTGCAATTCTGAAATTTTTTGCTTTTTCCTGCTCCTCTTAGCATGATAAAGAAGATTCAAAGAGAGTGAGATGCCAGCTCCTTTCATTCAGTCAGTAGCTTCAAACATTTCTGGTATATGAATAACATGATGTTTTTCAATGGCAAAAATCAATGAATATTGTAAATGCACAAACAGTAATTTCTCCGCATTGCAAGGTGCAATTCTGAAATTTTTTGCTTTTTCCTGCTCCTCTTAGCATGATAAAGAAGATTCAAAGAGAGTGAGATGCCAGCTACTTTCATTCAGTCAGTAGATTCAATCATTTCTGGACGTTTTTCATTGTTAAAAATCAATGAATATTGTAAATGCACAAACAGTAATTTCTCCACATTGCAAGGTGCAATTCTGAAATTTTTTGCTTTTTCCTGCTCCTCTTAGCATGATAATGAAGATTCAAAGAGAGTGAGATGCCAGCTCCTTTCATTCAGTCAGTAGCTTCAAACATTTCTGGTATATGAATAACATGATGTTTTTCAATGGCAAAAATCAATGAATATTGTAAATGCACAAACAGTAATTTCTCCGCATTGCAAGGTGCAATTCTGAAATTTTTTGCTTTTTCCTGCTCCTCTTAGCATGATAAAGAAGATTCAAAGAGAGTGAGATGCCAGCTCCTTTCATTCAGTCAGTAGCTTCAATCATTTCTGGATGTTTTTCAATGGCAAAAATCAATGAATATTGTAAATGCACAAACTGTAATTTCTCCGCATTGCAAGGTGCAATTCTGAAATTTTTTACTTTTTCCTGCTCCTCTTAGCATGATAAAGAAGATTCAAAGAGAGTGAGATGCCAGCTCCTTTCATTCAGTCAGTAGCTTCAATCATTTCTGGACGTTTTTCAATGGCAAAAATCAATGAATATTGTAAATGCACAAACAGTAATTTCTCCGCATTGCAAGGTGCAATTCTGAAATTTTTTGCTTTTTCCTGCTCCTCTTAGCATGATAAAGAAGATTCAAAGAGAGTGAGATGCCAGCTCCTTTCATTCAGTCAGTACTTTCAATCATTTCTGGACGTTTTTCAATGGCAAAAATCAATGAATATTGTAAATGCACAAACAGTAATTTCTCCGCATTGCAAGGTGCAATTCTGAATTTTTTTGCTTTTTCCCGCTCCTCTTAGCATGATAAAGAAGATTCAAAGAGAGTGAGGTGCCAGCTCCTTTCATTCAGTCAGTAGCTTCAAACATTTCTGGTATATGAATAACATGTTTTTCAATGGCAAAAATCAATGAATATTGTAAATGCACAAACAGTAATTTCTCCGCATTGCAAGGTGCAATTCTGAAATTTTTTGCTTTTTCCTGCTCCTCTTAGCATGATAATGAAGATTCAAAGAGAGTGAGATGCCAGCTCCTTTCATTCAGTCAGTAGCTTCAAACATTTCTGGTATATGAATAACATGATGTTTTTCAATGGCAAAAATCAATGAATATTGTAAATGCACAAACAGTAATTTCTCCGCATTGCAAGGTGCAATTCTGAAATTTTTTGCTTTTTCCTGCTCCTCTTAGCATGATAAAGAAGATTCAAAGAGAGTGAGATGCCAGCTCCTTTCATTCAGTCAGTAGCTTCAATCATTTCTGGATGTTTTTCAATGGCAAAAATCAATGAATATTGTAAATGCACAAACTGTAATTTCTCCGCATTGCAAGGTGCAATTCTGAAATTTTTTACTTTTTCCTGCTCCTCTTAGCATGATAAAGAAGATTCAAAGAGAGTGAGATGCCAGCTCCTTTCATTCAGTCAGTAGCTTCAATCATTTCTGGACATTTTTCAATGGCAAAAATCAATGAATATTGTAAATGCACAAACAGTAATTTCTCCGCATTGCAAGGTGCAATTCTGAAATTTTTTGCTTTTTCCTGCTCCTCTTAGCATGATAAAGAAGATTCAAAGAGAGTGAGATGCCAGCTCCTTTCATTCAGTCAGTACTTTCAATCATTTCTGGACGTTTTTCAATGGCAAAAATCAATGAATATTGTAAATGCACAAACAGTAATTTCTCCGCATTGCAAGGTGCAATTCTGAATTTTTTTGCTTTTTCCCGCTCCTCTTAGCATGATAAAGAAGATTCAAAGAGAGTGAAGTGCCAGCTCCTTTCATTCAGTCAGTAGCTTCAATCATTTCTGGACGTTTTTCAATGGTAAAAATCAATGAATATTGTAAATGCACAAACAGTAATTTCTCCACATTGCAAGGTGCAATTCTGAAATTTTTTGCTTTTCCCTGCTCCTCTTAGCATGATAAAGAAGATTCAAAGAGAGTGAGATGCCAGCTCCTTTCATTCAGTCAGTAGCTTCAAACATTTCTGGTATATGAATAACATGATGTTTTTCAATGGCAAAAATCAATGAATATTGTAAATGCACAAACAGTAATTTCTCCGCATTGCAAGGTGCAATTCTGAAATTTTTTGCTTTTTCCTGCTCCTCTTAGCATGATAAAGAAGATTCAAAGAGAGTGAGATGCCAGCTCCTTTCATTCAGTCAGTAGCTTCAAACATTTCTGGTATATGAATAACATGATGTTTTTCAATGGCAAAAATCAATGAATATTGTAAATGCACAAACAGTAATTTCTCCGCATTGCAAGGTGCAATTCTGAAATTTTTTGCTTTTTCCTGCTCCTCTTAGCATGATAAAGAAGATTCAAAGAGAGTGAGATGCCAGCTCCTTTCATTCAGTCAGTAGCTTCAATCAATTCTGGACGTTTTTCAATGGCAAAAATCAATGAATATTGTAAATGCACAAACAGTAATTTCTCCGCATTGCAAGGTGCAATTCTGAAATTTTTTGCTTTTTCCTGCTCCTCTTAGCATGATAAAGAAGATTCAAAGAGCGTGAGATGTCAGCTCCTTTCATTCAGTCAGTAGCTTCAAACATTTCTGGTATATGAAAAACATGTTTTTCAATGGCAAAAATCAATGAATATTGTAAATGCACAAACAGTAATATCTCCACATTGCAAGGTGCAATTCTGAAATTTTTTGCTTTTTCCTGCTAATCCTAGCATGATAAAGAAGATTCAAAGAGAGTGAGATGCCAGCTCCTTTCATTCAGTCAGTAGCTTCAAACATTTCTGGACGTTTTTCAATGGCAAAAATCAATGAATATTGTAAATGCACAAACAGTAATATCTCCACATTGCAAGGTGCAATTCTGAAATATTTTGCTTTTTCCTGTTAATCCTAGCATGAAAAGAAGATTCAAAGAGAGTGAGATGCCAGCTCCTTTCATTCAGTCAGTAGCTTCAAACATTTCTGGTATATGAAAAACATGTTTTTCAATGGCAAAAATCAATGAATATTGTAAATGCACAAACAGTAATATCTCCACATTGCAAGGTGCAATTCTGAAATTTTTTGCTTTTTCCTGCTAATCCTAGCATGATAAAGAAGATTCAAAGAGAGTGAGATGCCAGCTCCTTTCATTCAGTCAGTAGCTTCAAACATTTCTGGTATATGAAAAACACGTTTTTCAATGGCAAAAATCAATGAATATTGTAAATGCACAAACAGTAATATCTCCACATTGCAAGGTGCAATTCTGAAATTTTTTGCTTTTTCCTGTTAATCCTAGCATGATAAAGAAGATTCAAAGAGAGTGAGATGCCAGCTCCTTTCATTCAGTCAGTAGCTTCAAACATTTCTGGACGTTTTTCAATGGCAAAAATCAATGAATATTGTAAATGCACAAACAGTAATATCTCCACATTGCAAGGTGCAATTCTGAAATTTTTTGCTTTTTCCTGTTAATCCTAGCATGATAAAGAAGATTCAAAGAGAGTGAGATGCCAGCTCCTTTCATTCAGTCAGTAGCTTCAAACATTTCTGGTATATGAAAAACGTTTTTCAATGGCAAAAATCAATGAATATTGTAAATGCACAAACAGTAATATCTCCACATTGCAAGGTGCAATTCTGAAATTTTTTGCTTTTTCCTGCTAATCCTAGCATGATAAAGAAGATTCAAAGAGAGTGAGATGCCAGCTCCTTTCATTCAGTCAGTAGCTTCAAACATTTCTGGTATATGAAAAACATGTTTTTCAATGGCAAAAATCAATGAATATTGTAAATGCACAAACAGTAATATCTCCACATTGCAAGGTGCAATTCTGAAATTTTTTGCTTTTTCCTGCTAATCCTAGCATGATAAAGAAGATTCAAAGAGAGTGAGATGCCAGCTCCTTTCATTCAGTCAGTAGCTTCAAACATTTCTGGATGTTTTTCAATGGCAAAAATCAATGAATATTGTAAATGCACAAACAGTAATATCTCCACATTGCAAGGTGCAATTCTGAAATTTTTTGCTTTTTCCTGTTAATCCTGGCATGATAAAGAAGATTCCAAGAGAGTGAGATGCCAGCTCCTTTCATTCAGTCAGTAGCTTCAAACATTTCTGGTATATGAAAAACGTTTTTCAATGGCAAAAATCAATGAATATTGTAAATGCACAAACAGTAATATCTCCACATTGCAAGGTGCAATTCTGAAATTTTTTGCTTTTTCCTGCTAATCCTAGCATGATAAAGAAGATTCAAAGAGAGTGAGATGCCAGCTCCTTTCATTCAGTCAGTAGCTTCAAACATTTCTGGTATATGAAAAACATGTTTTTCAATGGCAAAAATCAATGAATATTGTAAATGCACAAACAGTAATATCTCCACATTGCAAGGTGCAATTCTGAAATTTTTTGCTTTTTCCTGCTAATCCTAGCATGATAAAGAAGATTCAAAGAGAGTGAGATGCCAGCTCCTTTCATTCAGTCAGTAGCTTCAAACATTTCTGGACGTTTTTCAATGGCAAAAATCAATGAATATTGTAAATGCACAAACAGTAATATCTCAACATTGCAAGGTGCAATTCTGAAATTTTTTGCTTTTTCCTGTTAATCCTAGCATGATAAAGAAGATTCAAAGAGAGTGAGATGCCAGCTCCTTTCATTCAGTCAGTAGCTTCAAACATTTCTGGTATATGAAAAATATGTTTTTCAATGGCAAAAATCAATGAATATTGTAAATGCACAAACAGTAATATCTCCACATTGCAAGGTGCAATTCTGAAATTTTTTGCTTTTTCCTGTTAATCCTAGCATGATAAAGAAGATTCAAAGAGAGTGAGATGCCAGCTCCTTTCATTCAGTCAGTAGCTTCAAACATTTCTGGTATATGAAAAACATGTTTTTCAATGGCAAAAATCAATGAATATTGTAAATGCACAAACAGTAATATCTCCACATTGCAAGGTGCAATTCTGAATTTTTTTGCTTTTTCCTGCAAATCCTAGCATGATAAAGAAGATTCAAAGAGAGTGAGATGCCAGCTCCTTTCATTCAGTCAGTAGCTTCAAACATTTCTGGACGTTTTTCAATGGCAAAAATCAATGAATATTGTAAATGCACAAACAGTAATATCTCCACATTGCAAGGTGCAATTCTGAAATTTTTTGCTTTTTCCTGTTAATCCTAGCATGATAAAGAAGATTCAAAGAGAGTGAGATGCCAGCTCCTTTCATTCAGTCAGTAGCTTCAAACATTTCTGGACGTTTTTCAATGGCAAAAATCAATGAATATTGTAAATGCACAAACAGTAATATCTCCACATTGCAAGGTGCAATTCTGAAATTTTTTGCTTTTTCCTGTTAATCCTAGCATGATAAAGAAGATTCAAAGAGAGTGAGATGCCAGCTCCTTTCATTCAGTCAGTAGCTTCAAACATTTCTGGTATATGAAAAACATGTTTTTCAATGGCAAAAATCAATGAATATTGTAAATGCACAAACAGTAATATCTCCACATTGCAAGGTGCAATTCTGAAATTTTTTGCTTTTTCCTGTTAATCCTAGCATGATAAAGAAGATTCAAAGAGAGTGAGATGCCAGCTCCTTTCATTCAGTCAGTAGCTTCAAACATTTCTGGTATATGAAAAACATGTTTTTCAATGGCAAAAATCAATGAATATTTTAAATGCACAAACAGTAATATCTCCACATTGCAAGGTGCAATTCTGAAATTTTTTGCTTTTTCCTGCTAATCCTAGCATGATAAAGAAGATTCAAAGAGAGTGAGATGCCAGCTCCTTTCATTCAGTCAGTAGCTTCAAACATTTCTGGACGTTTTTCAATGGCAAAAATCAATGAATATTGTAAATGCACAAACAGTAATATCTCCACATTGCAAGGTGCAATTCTGAAATTTTTTGCTTTTTCCTGTTAATCCTAGCATGATAAAGAAGATTCAAAGAGAGTGAGATGCCAGCTCCTTTCATTCAGTCAGTAGCTTCAAACATTTCTGGTATATGAAAAACATGTTTTTCAATGGCAAAAATCAATGAATATTGTAAATGCACAAACAGTAATTTCTCCGCATTGCAAGGTGCAATTCTGAAATGTTTTGCTTTTTCCTGCTCCTCTTAGCATGATAAAGAAGATTCAAAGAGCGTGAGATGTCAGCTCCTTTCATTCAGTCAGTAGCTTCAAACATTTCTGGTATATGAATAACATGATGTTTTTCAAAGGCAAAAATCAATGAATATTGTAAATGCACAAACAGTAATTTCTCCGCATTGCAAGGTGCAATTCTGAAATTATTTGCTTTTTCCTGCTCCTCTTAGCATGATAAAGAAGATTCAAAGAGAGTGAGATGCCAGCTCCTTTCATTCAGTCAGTAGCTTCAATCATTTCTGGACGTTTTTCAATGGCAAAAATCAATGAATATTGTAAATGCACAAACAGTAATTTCTCCGCATTGCAAGGTGCAATTCTGAAATTTTTTGCTTTTTCCTGCTCCTCTTAGCATGATAAAGAAGATTCAAAGAGAGTGAGATGCCAGCTCCTTTCGTTCAGTCAGTAGCTTCAATCATTTCTGGACGTTTTTCAATGGCAAAAATCATTGAATATTATAAATGCACAAACAGTAATTTCTCCGCATTGCAAGGTGCAATTCTGAAATTTTTTACTTTTTCCTGCTCCTCTTAGCATGATAAAGAAGATTCAAAGAGAGTGAGATGCCAGCTCCTTTCATTCAGTCAGTAGCTTCAATCATTTCTGGTATATGAATAACATGATGTTTTTCAATGGCAAAAATCAATGAATATTGTAAATGCACAAACAGTAATTTCTCCGCATTGCAAGGTGCAATTCTGAAATTTTTTGCTTTTTCCTGCTCCTCTTAGCATGATAAACAAGATTCAAAGAGAGTGAGATGCCAGCTCCTTTCATTCAGTCAGTAGCTTCAATCATTTCTGGACGTTTTTCAATGGCAAAAATCAATGAATATTGTAAATGCACAAACAGTAATTTCTCCGCATTGCAAGGTGCAATTCTGAAATTTTTTTGCTTTTTCCTGCTCCTCTTAGCATGATAAAGAAGATTCAAAGAGAGTGAGATGCCAGCTCCTTTCATTCAGTCAGTAGCTTCAAACATTTCTGGTATATGAATAACATGATGTTTTTCAATGGCAAAAATCAATGAATATTGTAAATGCACAAACAGTAATTTCTCCGCATTGCAAGGTGCAATTCTGAAATTTTTTGCTTTTTCCTGCTCCTCTTAGCATGATAAAGAAGATTCAAAGAGAGTGAGATGCCAGCTCCTTTCATTCAGTCAGTAGCTTCAAACATTTCTGGTATATGAATAACATGATGTTTTTCAATGGCAAAAATCAATGAATATTGTAAATGCACAAACAGTAATTTCTCCGCATTGCAAGGTGCAATTCTGAAATTTTTTGCTTTTTCCTGCTCCTCTTAGCATGATAAAGAAGATTCAAAGAGAGTGAGATGCCAGCTCCTTTCATTCAGTCAGTAGCTTCAATCAATTCTGGACGTTTTTCAATGGCAAAAATCAATGAATATTGTAAATGCACAAACAGTAATTTCTCCGCATTGCAAGGTGCAATTCTGAAATTTTTTGCTTTTTCCTGCTCCTCTTAGCATGATAAAGAAGATTCAAAGAGCGTGAGATGTCAGCTCCTTTCATTCAGTCAGTAGCTTCAAACATTTCTGGTATATGAATAACATGATGTTTTTCAATGGCAAAAATCAATGAATATTGTAAATGCACAAACAGTAATTTCTCCGCATTGCAAGGTGCAATTCTGAAATTTTTTGCTTTTTCCTGCTCCTCTTAGCATGATAAAGAAGATTCAAAGAGAGTGAGATGCCAGCTCCTTTCATTCAGTCAGTAGCTTCAATCATTTCTGGACGTTTTTCAATGGCAAAAATCAATGAATATTGTAAATGCACAAACAGTAATTTCTCCGCATTGCAAGGTGCAATTCTGAAATTTTTTGCTTTTTCCTGCTCCTCTTAGCATGATAAAGAAGATTCAAAGAGAGAGAGATGCCAGCTCCTTTCATTCAGTCAGTAGCTTCAATCATTTCTGGACGTTTTTCAATGGCAAAAATCAATGAATATTGTAAATGCACAAACAGTAATTTCTCCGCATTGCAAGGTGCAATTCTGAAATTTTTTGCTTTTTCCTGCTCCTCTTAGCATGATAAAGAAGATTCAAAGAGAGTGAGATGCCAGCTCCTTTCATTCAGTCAGTAGCTTCAAACATTTCTGGTATATGAATAACATGATGTTTTTCAATGGCAAAAATCAATGAATATTGTAAATGCACAAACAGTAATTTCTCCGCATTGCAAGGTGCAATTCTGAAATTTTTTGCTTTTTCCTGCTCCTCTTAGCATGATAAAGAAGATTCAAAGAGAGTGAGATGCCAGCTCCTTTCATTCAGTCAGTAGCTTCAAACATTTCTGGTATATGAATAACATGATGTTTTTCAATGGCAAAAATCAATGAATATTGTAAATGCACAAACAGTAATTTCTCCGCATTGCAAGGTGCAATTCTGAAATTTTTTGCTTTTTCCTGCTCCTCTTAGCATGATAAAGAAGATTCAAAGAGAGTGAGATGCCAGCTACTTTCATTCAGTCAGTAGATTCAATCATTTCTGGACGTTTTTCATTGTTAAAAATCAATGAATATTGTAAATGCACAAACAGTAATTTCTCCACATTGCAAGGTGCAATTCTGAAATTTTTTGCTTTTTCCTGCTCCTCTTAGCATGATAATGAAGATTCAAAGAGAGTGAGATGCCAGCTCCTTTCATTCAGTCAGTAGCTTCAAACATTTCTGGTATATGAATAACATGATGTTTTTCAATGGCAAAAATCAATGAATATTGTAAATGCACAAACAGTAATTTCTCCGCATTGCAAGGTGCAATTCTGAAATTTTTTGCTTTTTCCTGCTCCTCTTAGCATGATAAAGAAGATTCAAAGAGAGTGAGATGCCAGCTCCTTTCATTCAGTCAGTAGCTTCAATCATTTCTGGATGTTTTTCAATGGCAAAAATCAATGAATATTGTAAATGCACAAACTGTAATTTCTCCGCATTGCAAGGTGCAATTCTGAAATTTTTTACTTTTTCCTGCTCCTCTTAGCATGATAAAGAAGATTCAAAGAGAGTGAGATGCCAGCTCCTTTCATTCAGTCAGTAGCTTCAATCATTTCTGGACGTTTTTCAATGGCAAAAATCAATGAATATTGTAAATGCACAAACAGTAATTTCTCCGCATTGCAAGGTGCAATTCTGAAATTTTTTGCTTTTTCCTGCTCCTCTTAGCATGATAAAGAAGATTCAAAGAGAGTGAGATGCCAGCTCCTTTCATTCAGTCAGTACTTTCAATCATTTCTGGACGTTTTTCAATGGCAAAAATCAATGAATATTGTAAATGCACAAACAGTAATTTCTCCGCATTGCAAGGTGCAATTCTGAATTTTTTTGCTTTTTCCCGCTCCTCTTAGCATGATAAAGAAGATTCAAAGAGAGTGAGGTGCCAGCTCCTTTCATTCAGTCAGTAGCTTCAAACATTTCTGGTATATGAATAACATGTTTTTCAATGGCAAAAATCAATGAATATTGTAAATGCACAAACAGTAATTTCTCCGCATTGCAAGGTGCAATTCTGAAATTTTTTGCTTTTTCCTGCTCCTCTTAGCATGATAATGAAGATTCAAAGAGAGTGAGATGCCAGCTCCTTTCATTCAGTCAGTAGCTTCAAACATTTCTGGTATATGAATAACATGATGTTTTTCAATGGCAAAAATCAATGAATATTGTAAATGCACAAACAGTAATTTCTCCGCATTGCAAGGTGCAATTCTGAAATTTTTTGCTTTTTCCTGCTCCTCTTAGCATGATAAAGAAGATTCAAAGAGAGTGAGATGCCAGCTCCTTTCATTCAGTCAGTAGCTTCAATCATTTCTGGATGTTTTTCAATGGCAAAAATCAATGAATATTGTAAATGCACAAACTGTAATTTCTCCGCATTGCAAGGTGCAATTCTGAAATTTTTTACTTTTTCCTGCTCCTCTTAGCATGATAAAGAAGATTCAAAGAGAGTGAGATGCCAGCTCCTTTCATTCAGTCAGTAGCTTCAATCATTTCTGGACATTTTTCAATGGCAAAAATCAATGAATATTGTAAATGCACAAACAGTAATTTCTCCGCATTGCAAGGTGCAATTCTGAAATTTTTTGCTTTTTCCTGCTCCTCTTAGCATGATAAAGAAGATTCAAAGAGAGTGAGATGCCAGCTCCTTTCATTCAGTCAGTACTTTCAATCATTTCTGGACGTTTTTCAATGGCAAAAATCAATGAATATTGTAAATGCACAAACAGTAATTTCTCCGCATTGCAAGGTGCAATTCTGAATTTTTTTGCTTTTTCCCGCTCCTCTTAGCATGATAAAGAAGATTCAAAGAGAGTGAAGTGCCAGCTCCTTTCATTCAGTCAGTAGCTTCAATCATTTCTGGACGTTTTTCAATGGTAAAAATCAATGAATATTGTAAATGCACAAACAGTAATTTCTCCACATTGCAAGGTGCAATTCTGAAATTTTTTGCTTTTCCCTGCTCCTCTTAGCATGATAAAGAAGATTCAAAGAGAGTGAGATGCCAGCTCCTTTCATTCAGTCAGTAGCTTCAAACATTTCTGGTATATGAATAACATGATGTTTTTCAATGGCAAAAATCAATGAATATTGTAAATGCACAAACAGTAATTTCTCCGCATTGCAAGGTGCAATTCTGAAATTTTTTGCTTTTTCCTGCTCCTCTTAGCATGATAAAGAAGATTCAAAGAGAGTGAGATGCCAGCTCCTTTCATTCAGTCAGTAGCTTCAAACATTTCTGGTATATGAATAACATGATGTTTTTCAATGGCAAAAATCAATGAATATTGTAAATGCACAAACAGTAATTTCTCCGCATTGCAAGGTGCAATTCTGAAATTTTTTGCTTTTTCCTGCTCCTCTTAGCATGATAAAGAAGATTCAAAGAGAGTGAGATGCCAGCTCCTTTCATTCAGTCAGTAGCTTCAATCAATTCTGGACGTTTTTCAATGGCAAAAATCAATGAATATTGTAAATGCACAAACAGTAATTTCTCCGCATTGCAAGGTGCAATTCTGAAATTTTTTGCTTTTTCCTGCTCCTCTTAGCATGATAAAGAAGATTCAAAGAGCGTGAGATGTCAGCTCCTTTCATTCAGTCAGTAGCTTCAAACATTTCTGGTATATGAAAAACATGTTTTTCAATGGCAAAAATCAATGAATATTGTAAATGCACAAACAGTAATATCTCCACATTGCAAGGTGCAATTCTGAAATTTTTTGCTTTTTCCTGCTAATCCTAGCATGATAAAGAAGATTCAAAGAGAGTGAGATGCCAGCTCCTTTCATTCAGTCAGTAGCTTCAAACATTTCTGGACGTTTTTCAATGGCAAAAATCAATGAATATTGTAAATGCACAAACAGTAATATCTCCACATTGCAAGGTGCAATTCTGAAATATTTTGCTTTTTCCTGTTAATCCTAGCATGAAAAGAAGATTCAAAGAGAGTGAGATGCCAGCTCCTTTCATTCAGTCAGTAGCTTCAAACATTTCTGGTATATGAAAAACATGTTTTTCAATGGCAAAAATCAATGAATATTGTAAATGCACAAACAGTAATATCTCCACATTGCAAGGTGCAATTCTGAAATTTTTTGCTTTTTCCTGCTAATCCTAGCATGATAAAGAAGATTCAAAGAGAGTGAGATGCCAGCTCCTTTCATTCAGTCAGTAGCTTCAAACATTTCTGGTATATGAAAAACACGTTTTTCAATGGCAAAAATCAATGAATATTGTAAATGCACAAACAGTAATATCTCCACATTGCAAGGTGCAATTCTGAAATTTTTTGCTTTTTCCTGTTAATCCTAGCATGATAAAGAAGATTCAAAGAGAGTGAGATGCCAGCTCCTTTCATTCAGTCAGTAGCTTCAAACATTTCTGGACGTTTTTCAATGGCAAAAATCAATGAATATTGTAAATGCACAAACAGTAATATCTCCACATTGCAAGGTGCAATTCTGAAATTTTTTGCTTTTTCCTGTTAATCCTAGCATGATAAAGAAGATTCAAAGAGAGTGAGATGCCAGCTCCTTTCATTCAGTCAGTAGCTTCAAACATTTCTGGTATATGAAAAACGTTTTTCAATGGCAAAAATCAATGAATATTGTAAATGCACAAACAGTAATATCTCCACATTGCAAGGTGCAATTCTGAAATTTTTTGCTTTTTCCTGCTAATCCTAGCATGATAAAGAAGATTCAAAGAGAGTGAGATGCCAGCTCCTTTCATTCAGTCAGTAGCTTCAAACATTTCTGGTATATGAAAAACATGTTTTTCAATGGCAAAAATCAATGAATATTGTAAATGCACAAACAGTAATATCTCCACATTGCAAGGTGCAATTCTGAAATTTTTTGCTTTTTCCTGCTAATCCTAGCATGATAAAGAAGATTCAAAGAGAGTGAGATGCCAGCTCCTTTCATTCAGTCAGTAGCTTCAAACATTTCTGGATGTTTTTCAATGGCAAAAATCAATGAATATTGTAAATGCACAAACAGTAATATCTCCACATTGCAAGGTGCAATTCTGAAATTTTTTGCTTTTTCCTGTTAATCCTGGCATGATAAAGAAGATTCCAAGAGAGTGAGATGCCAGCTCCTTTCATTCAGTCAGTAGCTTCAAACATTTCTGGTATATGAAAAACGTTTTTCAATGGCAAAAATCAATGAATATTGTAAATGCACAAACAGTAATATCTCCACATTGCAAGGTGCAATTCTGAAATTTTTTGCTTTTTCCTGCTAATCCTAGCATGATAAAGAAGATTCAAAGAGAGTGAGATGCCAGCTCCTTTCATTCAGTCAGTAGCTTCAAACATTTCTGGTATATGAAAAACATGTTTTTCAATGGCAAAAATCAATGAATATTGTAAATGCACAAACAGTAATATCTCCACATTGCAAGGTGCAATTCTGAAATTTTTTGCTTTTTCCTGCTAATCCTAGCATGATAAAGAAGATTCAAAGAGAGTGAGATGCCAGCTCCTTTCATTCAGTCAGTAGCTTCAAACATTTCTGGACGTTTTTCAATGGCAAAAATCAATGAATATTGTAAATGCACAAACAGTAATATCTCAACATTGCAAGGTGCAATTCTGAAATTTTTTGCTTTTTCCTGTTAATCCTAGCATGATAAAGAAGATTCAAAGAGAGTGAGATGCCAGCTCCTTTCATTCAGTCAGTAGCTTCAAACATTTCTGGTATATGAAAAATATGTTTTTCAATGGCAAAAATCAATGAATATTGTAAATGCACAAACAGTAATATCTCCACATTGCAAGGTGCAATTCTGAAATTTTTTGCTTTTTCCTGTTAATCCTAGCATGATAAAGAAGATTCAAAGAGAGTGACATGCCAGCTCCTTTCATTCAGTCAGTAGCTTCAAACATTTCTGGTATATGAAAAACATGTTTTTCAATGGCAAAAATCAATGAATATTGTAAATGCACAAACAGTAATATCTCCACATTGCAAGGTGCAATTCTGAAATTTTTTGCTTTTTCCTGCTAATCCTAGCATGATAAAGAAGATTCAAAGAGAGTGAGATGCCAGCTCCTTTCATTCAGTCAGTAGCTTCAAACATTTCTGGACGTTTTTCAATGGCAAAAATCAATGAATATTGTAAATGCACAAACAGTAATATCTCCACATTGCAAGGTGCAATTCTGAAATTTTTTGCTTTTTCCTGTTAATCCTAGCATGATAAAGAGGATTCAAAGAGAGTGAGATGCCAGCTCCTTTCATTCAGTCAGTAGCTTCAAACATTTCTGGTATATGAAAAACATGTTTTTCAATGGCAAAAATCAATGAATATTGTAAATGCACAAACAGTAATATCTCCACATTGCAAGGTGCAATTCTGAAATTTTTTGCTTTTTCCTGCTAATCCTAGCATGATAAAGAAGATTCAAAGAGAGTGAGATGCCAGCTCCTTTCATTCAGTCAGTAGCTTCAAACATTTCTGGTATATGAAAAACATGTTTTTCAATGGCAAAAATCAATGAATATTGTAAATGCACAAACAGTAATATCTCCACATTGCAAGGTGCAATTCTGAATTTTTTTGCTTTTTCCTGCAAATCCTAGCATGATAAAGAAGATTCAAAGAGAGTGAGATGCCAGCTCCTTTCATTCAGTCAGTAGCTTCAAACATTTCTGGACGTTTTTCAATGGCAAAAATCAATGAATATTGTAAATGCACAAACAGTAATATCTCCACATTGCAAGGTGCAATTCTGAAATTTTTTGCTTTTTCCTGTTAATCCTAGCATGATAAAGAAGATTCAAAGAGAGTGAGATGCCAGCTCCTTTCATTCAGTCAGTAGCTTCAAACATTTCTGGACGTTTTTCAATGGCAAAAATCAATGAATATTGTAAATGCACAAACAGTAATATCTCCACATTGCAAGGTGCAATTCTGAAATTTTTTGCTTTTTCCTGTTAATCCTAGCATGATAAAGAAGATTCAAAGAGAGTGAGATGCCAGCTCCTTTCATTCAGTCAGTAGCTTCAAACATTTCTGGTATATGAAAAACATGTTTTTCAATGGCAAAAATCAATGAATATTGTAAATGCACAAACAGTAATATCTCCACATTGCAAGGTGCAATTCTGAAATTTTTTGCTTTTTCCTGTTAATCCTAGCATGATAAAGAAGATTCAAAGAGAGTGAGATGCCAGCTCCTTTCATTCAGTCAGTAGCTTCAAACATTTCTGGTATATGAAAAACATGTTTTTCAATGGCAAAAATCAATGAATATTTTAAATGCACAAACAGTAATATCTCCACATTGCAAGGTGCAATTCTGAAATTTTTTGCTTTTTCCTGCTAATCCTAGCATGATAAAGAAGATTCAAAGAGAGTGAGATGCCAGCTCCTTTCATTCAGTCAGTAGCTTCAAACATTTCTGGACGTTTTTCAATGGCAAAAATCAATGAATATTGTAAATGCACAAACAGTAATATCTCCACATTGCAAGGTGCAATTCTGAAATTTTTTGCTTTTTCCTGTTAATCCTAGCATGATAAAGAAGATTCAAAGAGAGTGAGATGCCAGCTCCTTTCATTCAGTCAGTAGCTTCAAACATTTCTGGTATATGAAAAACATGTTTTTCAATGGCAAAAATCAATGAATATTGTAAATGCACAAACAGTAATTTCTCCGCATTGCAAGGTGCAATTCTGAAATGTTTTGCTTTTTCCTGCTCCTCTTAGCATGATAAAGAAGATTCAAAGAGCGTGAGATGTCAGCTCCTTTCATTCAGTCAGTAGCTTCAAACATTTCTGGTATATGAATAACATGATGTTTTTCAAAGGCAAAAATCAATGAATATTGTAAATGCACAAACAGTAATTTATCCGCATTGCAAGGTGCAATTCTGAAATTATTTGCTTTTTCCTGCTCCTCTTAGCATGATAAAGAAGATTCAAAGAGAGTGAGATGCCAGCTCCTTTCATTCAGTCAGTAGCTTCAATCATTTCTGGACGTTTTTCAATGGCAAAAATCAATGAATATTGTAAATGCACAAACAGTAATTTCTCCGCATTGCAAGGTGCAATTCTGAAATTTTTTGCTTTTTCCTGCTCCTCTTAGCATGATAAAGAAGATTCAAAGAGAGTGAGATGCCAGCTCCTTTCGTTCAGTCAGTAGCTTCAATCATTTCTGGACGTTTTTCAATGGCAAAAATCATTGAATATTATAAATGCACAAACAGTAATTTCTCCGCATTGCAAGGTGCAATTCTGAAATTTTTTACTTTTTCCTGCTCCTCTTAGCATGATAAAGAAGATTCAAAGAGAGTGAGATGCCAGCTCCTTTCATTCAGTCAGTAGCTTCAATCATTTCTGGTATATGAATAACATGATGTTTTTCAATGGCAAAAATCAATGAATATTGTAAATGCACAAACAGTAATTTCTCCGCATTGCAAGGTGCAATTCTGAAATTTTTTGCTTTTTCCTGCTCCTCTTAGCATGATAAACAAGATTCAAAGAGAGTGAGATGCCAGCTCCTTTCATTCAGTCAGTAACTTCAATCATTTCTGGACGTTTTTCAATGGCAAAAATCAATGAATATTGTAAATGCACAAACAGTAATTTCTCCGCATTGCAAGGTGCAATTCTGAAATTTTTTTGCTTTTTCCTGCTCCTCTTAGCATGATAAAGAAGATTCAAAGAGAGTGAGATGCCAGCTCCTTTCATTCAGTCAGTAGCTTCAAACATTTCTGGTATATGAATAACATGTTTTTCAATGGCAAAAATCAATGAATATTGTAAATGCACAAACAGTAATATCTCCACATTGCAAGGTGCAATTCTGAAATTTTTTGCTTTTTCCTGCTAATCCTAGCATGATAAAGAAGATTCAAAGAGAGTGAGATGCCAGCTCCTTTCATTCAGTCAGTAGCTTCAAACATTTCTGGACGTTTTTCAATGGCAAAAATCAATGAATATTGTAAATGCACAAACAGTAATATCTCCACATTGCAAGGTGCAATTCTGAAATTTTTTGCTTTTTCCTGTTAATCCTAGCATGATAAAGAAGATTCAAAGAGAGTGAGATGCCAGCTCCTTTCATTCAGTCAGTAGCTTCAAACATTTCTGGACGTTTTTCAATGGCAAAAATCAATGAATATTGTAAATGCACAAACAGTAATATCTCCACATTGCAAGGTGCAATTCTGAAATTTTTTGCTTTTTCCTGCTAATCCTAGCATGATAAAGAAGATTCAAAGAGAGTGAGATGCCAGCTCCTTTCATTCAGTCAGTAGCTTCAAACATTTCTGGTATATGAAAAACATGTTTTTCAATGGCAAAAATCAATGAATATTGTAAATGCACAAACAGTAATATCTCCACATTGCAAGGTGCAATTCTGAAATTTTTTGCTTTTTCCTGCTAATCCTAGCATGATAAAGAAGATTCAAAGAGAGTGAGATGCCAGCTCCTTTCATTCAGTCAGTAGCTTCAAACATTTCTGGACGTTTTTCAATGGCAAAAATCAATGAATATTGTAAATGCACAAACAGTAATATCTCCACATTGCAAGGTGCAATTCTGAAATTTTTTGCTTTTTCCTGTTAATCCTAGCATGATAAAGAAGATTCAAAGAGAGTGAGATGCCAGCTCCTTTCATTCAGTCAGTAGCTTCAAACATTTCTGGACGTTTTTCAATGGCAAAAATCAATGAATATTGTAAATGCACAAACAGTAATATCTCCACATTGCAAGGTGCAATTCTGAAATTTTTTGCTTTTTCCTGCTAATCCTAGCATGATAAAGAAGATTCAAAGAGAGTGAGATGCCAGCTCCTTTCATTCAGTCAGTAGCTTCAAACATTTCTGGTATATGAAAAACATGTTTTTCAATGGCAAAAATCAATGAATATTGTAAATGCACAAACAGTAATATCTCCACATTGCAAGGTGCAATTCTGAAATTTTTTGCTTTTTCCTGCTAATCCTAGCATGATAAAGAAGATTCAAAGAGAGTGAGATGCCAGCTCCTTTCATTCAGTCAGTAGCTTCAAACATTTCTGGACGTTTTTCAATGGCAAAAATCAATGAATATTGTAAATGCACAAACAGTAATATCTCCACATTGCAAGGTGCAATTCTGAAATTTTTTGCTATTTCCTGTTAATCCTAGCATGATAAAGAAGATTCAAAGAGAGTGAGATGCCAGCTCCTTTCATTCAGTCAGTAGCTTCAAACATTTCTGGACGTTTTTCAATGGCAAAAATCAATGAATATTGTAAATGCACAAACAGTAATATCTCCACATTGCAAGGTGCAATTCTGAAATTTTTTGCTTTTTCCTATTAATCCTAGCATGATAAAGAAGATTCAAAGAGAGTGAGATGCCAGCTCCTTTCATTCAGTCAGTAGCTTCAAACATTTCTGGTATATGAAAAACGTTTTTCAATGGCAAAAATCAATGAATATTGTAAATGCACAAACAGTAATATCTCCACATTGCAAGGTGCAATTCTGAAATTTTTTGCTTTTTCCTGCTAATCCTAGCATGATAAAGAAGATTCAAAGAGAGTGAGATGCCAGCTCCTTTCATTCAGTCAGTAGCTTCAAACATTTCTGGTATATGAAAAACATGTTTTTCAATGGCAAAAATCAATGAATATTGTAAATGCACAAACAGTAATATCTCCACATTGCAAGGTGCAATTCTGAAATTTTTTGCTTTTTCCTGCTAATCCTAGCATGATAAAGAAGATTCAAAGAGAGTGAGATGCCAGCTCCTTTCTTTCAGTCAGTAGCTTCAAACATTTCTGGACGTTTTTCAATGGCAAAAATCAATGAATATTGTAAATGCACAAACAGTAATATCTCCACATTGCAAGGTGCAATTCTGAAATTTTTTGCTTTTTCCTGTTAATCCTAGCATGATAAAGAAGATTCAAAGAGAGTGAGATGCCAGCTCCTTTCATTCAGTCAGTAGCTTCAAACATTTCTGGTATATGAAAAACATGTTTTTCAATGGCAAAAATCAATGAATATTGTAAATGCACAAACAGTAATATCTCCACATTGCAAGGTGAAATTCTGAAATTTTTTGCTTTTTCCTGTTAATCCTAGCATGATAAAGAAGATTCAAAGAGAGTGAGATGCCAGCTCCTTTCATTCAGTCAGTAGCTTCAAACATTTCTGGTATATGAAAAACATGTTTTTCAATGGCAAAAATCAATGAATATTGTAAATGCACAAACAGTAATATCTCCACATTGCAAGGTGCAATTCTGAAATTTTTTGCTTTTTCCTGCTAATCCTAGCATGATAAAGAAGATTCAAAGAGAGTGAGATGCCAGCTCCTTTCATTCAGTCAGTAGCTTCAATCATTTCTGGACATTTTTCAATGGCAAAAATCAATGAATATTGTAAATGCACAAACAGTAATTTCTCCGCATTGCAAGGTGCAATTCTGAAATTTTTTGCTTTTTCCTGCTCCTCTTAGCATGATAAAGAAGATTCAAAGAGAGTGAGATGACAGCTCCTTTCATTCAGTCAGTAGCTTCAATCATTTCTGGACGTTTTTCAATGGCAAAAATCAATGAATATTGTAAATGCACAAACAGTAATTTCTCCGCATTGCAAGGTGCAATTCTGAAATTTTTTGCTTTTTCCTGCTCCTCTTAGCATGATAAAGAAGATTCAAAGAGAGTGAGATGCCAGCTCCTTTCATTCAGTCAGTAGCTTCAAACATTTCTGGTATATGAAAAACATGTTTTTCAATGGCAAAAATCAATGAATATTGTAAATGCACAAACAGTAATATCTCCACATTGCAAGGTGCAATTCTGAAATTTTTAGCTTTTTCCTGTTAATCCTAGCATGATAAAGAAGATTCAAAGAGAGTGAGATGCCAGCTCCTTTCATTCAGTCAGTAGCTTCAAACATTTCTGGATGTTTTTCAATGGCAAAAATCAATGAATATTGTAAATGCACAAACAGTAAAATCTCCACATTGCAAGGTGCAATTCTGAAATTTTTTGCTTTTTCCTGTTAATCCTAGCATGATAAAGAAGATTCAAAGAGAGTGAGATGCCAGCTCCTTTCATTCAGTCAGTAGCTTCAAACATTTCTGGTATATGAAAAACATGTTTTTCAATGGCAAAAATCAATGAATATTGTAAATGCACAAACAGTAATATCTCCACATTGCAAGGTGCAATTCTGAAATTTTTTGCTTTTTCCTGCTAATCCTAGCATGATAAAGAAGATTCAAAGAGAGTGAGATGCCAGCTCCTTTCATTCAGTCAGTAGCTTCAAACATTTCTGGACGTTTTTCAATGGCAAAAATCAATGAATATTGTAAATGCACAAACAGTAATATCTCCACATTGCAAGGTGCAATTCTGAAATTTTTTGCTTTTTCCTGTTAATCCTAGCATGATAAAGAAGATTCAAAGAGAGTGAGATGCCAGCTCCTTTCATTCAGTCAGTAGCTTCAAACATTTCTGGACGTTTTTCAATGGCAAAAATCAATGAATATTGTAAATGCACAAACAGTAATATCTCCACATTGCAAGGTGCAATTCTGAAATTTTTTGCTTTTTCCTGTTAATCCTAGCATGATAAAGAAGATTCAAAGAGAGTGAGATGCCAGCTCCTTTCATTCAGTCAGTAGCTTCAAACATTTCTGGTATATGAAAAACATGTTTTTCAATGGTAAAAATCAATGAATATTGTAAATGCACAAACAGTAATATCTCCACATTGCAAGGTGCAATTCTGAAATTTTTTGCTTTTTCCTGTTAATCCTAGCATGATAAAGAAGATTCAAAGAGAGTGAGATGCCAGCTCCTTTCATTCAGTCAGTAGCTTCAAACATTTCTGGTATATGAAAAACATGTTTTTCAATGGCAAAAATCAATGAATATTTTAAATGCACAAACAGTAATATCTCCACATTGCAAGGTGCAATTCTGAAATTTTTTGCTTTTTCCTGCTAATCCTAGCATGATAAAGAAGATTCAAAGAGAGTGAGATGCCAGCTCCTTTCATTCAGTCAGTAGCTTCAAACATTTCTGGACGTTTTTCAATGGCAAAAATCAATGAATATTGTAAATGCACAAACAGTAATATCTCCACATTGCAAGGTGCAATTCTGAAATTTTTTGCTTTTTCCTGTTAATCCCAGCATGATAAAGAAGATTCAAAGAGAGTGAGATGCCAGCTCCTTTCATTCAGTCAGTAGCTTCAAACATTTCTGGTATATGAAAAACATGTTTTTCAATGGCAAAAATCAATGAATATTGTAAATGCACAAACAGTAATATCTCCACATTGCAAGGTGAAATTCTGAAATTTTTTGCTTTTTCCTGTTAATCCTAGCATGATAAAGAAGATTCAAAGAGAGTGAGATGCCAGCTCCTTTCATTCAGTCAGTAGCTTCAAACATTTCTGGTATATGAAAAACATGTTTTTCAATGGCAAAAATCAATGAATATTGTAAATGCACAAACAGTAATATCTCCACATTGCAAGGTGAAATTCTGAAATTTTTTGCTTTTTCCTGTTAATCCTAGCATGATAAAGAAGATTCAAAGAGAGTGAGATGCCAGCTCCTTTCATTCAGTCAGTAGCTTCAAACATTTCTGGTATATGAAAAACATGTTTTTCAATGGCAAAAATCAATGAATATTGTAAATGCACAAACAGTAATATCTCCACATTGCAAGGTGCAATTCTGAAATTTTTTGCTTTTTCCTGTTAATCCTAGCATGATAAAGAAGATTCAAAGAGAGTGAGATGCCAGCTCCTTTCATTCAGTCAGTAGCTTCAAACATTTCTGGACGTTTTTCAATGGCAAAAATCAATGAATATTGTAAATGCACAAACAGTAATATCTCCACATTGCAAGGTGCAATTCTGAAATTTTTTGCTTTTTCCTGTTAATCCTAGCATGATAAAGAAGATTCAAAGAGAGTGAGATGCCAGCTCCTTTCATTCAGTCAGTAGCTTCAAACATTTCTGGTATATGAAAAACATGTTTTTCAATGGCAAAAATCAATGAATATTGTAAATGCACAAACAGTAATATCTCCACATTGCAAGGTGCAATTCTGAAATTTTTTGCTTTTTCCTGTTAATCCTAGCATGATAAAGAAGATTCAAAGAGAGTGAGATGCCAGCTCCTTTCATTCAGTCAGTAGCTTCAAACATTTCTGGTATATGAAAAACATGTTTTTCAATGGCAAAAATCAATGAATATTTTAAATGCACAAACAGTAATATCTCCACATTGCAAGGTGCAATTCTGAAATTTTTTGCTTTTTCCTGCTAATCCTAGCATGATAAAGAAGATTCAAAGAGAGTGAGATGCCAGCTCCTTTCATTCAGTCAGTAGCTTCAAACATTTCTGGACGTTTTTCAATGGCAAAAATCAATGAATATTGTAAATGCACAAACAGTAATATCTCCACATTGCAAGGTGCAATTCTGAAATTTTTTGCTTTTTCCTGTTAATCCTAGCATGATAAAGAAGATTCAAAGAGAGTGAGATGCCAGCTCCTTTCATTCAGTCAGTAGCTTCAAACATTTCTGGTATATGAAAAACATGTTTTTCAATGGCAAAAATCAATGAATATTGTAAATGCACAAACAGTAATATCTCCACATTGCAAGGTGCAATTCTGAAATTTTTTGCTTTTTCCTGTTAATCCTAGCATGATAAAGAAGATTCAAAGAGAGTGACATGCCAGCTCCTTTCATTCAGTCAGTAGCTTCAAACATTTCTGGTATATGAAAAACATGTTTTTCAATGGCAAAAATCAATGAATATTGTAAATGCACAAACAGTAATATCTCCACATTGCAAGGTGCAATTCTGAAATTTTTTGCTTTTTCCTGCTAATCCTAGCATGATAAAGAAGATTCAAAGAGAGTGAGATGCCAGCTCCTTTCATTCAGTCAGTAGCTTCAAACATTTCTGGACGTTTTTCAATGGCAAAAATCAATGAATATTGTAAATGCACAAACAGTAATATCTCCACATTGCAAGGTGCAATTCTGAAATTTTTTGCTTTTTCCTGTTAATCCTAGCATGAAAAGAAGATTCAAAGAGAGTGAGATGCCAGCTCCTTTCATTCAGTCAGTAGCTTCAAACATTTCTGGTATATGAAAAACATGTTTTTCAATGGCAAAAATCAATGAATATTGTAAATGCACAAACAGTAATATCTCCACATTGCAAGGTGCAATTCTGAAATTTTTTGCTTTTTCCTGCTAATCCTAGCATGATAAAGAAGATTCAAAGAGAGTGAGATGCCAGCTCCTTTCATTCAGTCAGTAGCTTCAAACATTTCTGGTATATGAAAAACACATGTTTTTCAATGGCAAAAATCAATGAATATTGTAAATGCACAAACAGTAATATCTCCACATTGCAAGGTGCAATTCTGAAATTTTTTGCTTTTTCCTGGCATGATAAAGAAGATTCAAAGAGAGTGAGATGCCAGCTCCTTTCATTCAGTCAGTAGCTTCAAACATTTCTGGTATATGAAAAACATGTTTTTCAATGGCAAAAATCAATGAATATTTTAAATGCACAAACAGTAATATCTCCACATTGCAAGGTGCAATTCTGAAATTTTTTGCTTTTTCCTGCTAATCCTAGCATGATAAAGAAGATTCAAAGAGAGTGAGATGCCAGCTCCTTTCATTCAGTCAGTAGCTTCAAACATTTCTGGACGTTTTTCAATGGCAAAAATCAATGAATATTGTAAATGCACAAACAGTAATATCTCCACATTGCAAGGTGCAATTCTGAAATTTTTTGCTTTTTCCTGTTAATCCCAGCATGATAAAGAAGATTCAAAGAGAGTGAGATGCCAGCTCCTTTCATTCAGTCAGTAGCTTCAAACATTTCTGGTATATGAAAAACATGTTTTTCAATGGCAAAAATCAATGAATATTGTAAATGCACAAACAGTAATATCTCCACATTGCAAGGTGAAATTCTGAAATTTTTTGCTTTTTCCTGTTAATCCTAGCATGATAAAGAAGATTCAAAGAGAGTGAGATGCCAGCTCCTTTCATTCAGTCAGTAGCTTCAAACATTTCTGGTATATGAAAAACATGTTTTTCAATGGCAAAAATCAATGAATATTGTAAATGCACAAACAGTAATATCTCCACATTGCAAGGTGAAATTCTGAAATTTTTTGCTTTTTCCTGTTAATCCTAGCATGATAAAGAAGATTCAAAGAGAGTGAGATGCCAGCTCCTTTCATTCAGTCAGTAGCTTCAAACATTTCTGGTATATGAAAAACATGTTTTTCAATGGCAAAAATCAATGAATATTGTAAATGCACAAACAGTAATATCTCCACATTGCAAGGTGCAATTCTGAAATTTTTTGCTTTTTCCTGTTAATCCTAGCATGATAAAGAAGATTCAAAGAGAGTGAGATGCCAGCTCCTTTCATTCAGTCAGTAGCTTCAAACATTTCTGGACGTTTTTCAATGGCAAAAATCAATGAATATTGTAAATGCACAAACAGTAATATCTCCACATTGCAAGGTGCAATTCTGAAATTTTTTGCTTTTTCCTGTTAATCCTAGCATGATAAAGAAGATTCAAAGAGAGTGAGATGCCAGCTCCTTTCATTCAGTCAGTAGCTTCAAACATTTCTGGTATATGAAAAACATGTTTTTCAATGGCAAAAATCAATGAATATTGTAAATGCACAAACAGTAATATCTCCACATTGCAAGGTGCAATTCTGAAATTTTTTGCTTTTTCCTGTTAATCCTAGCATGATAAAGAAGATTCAAAGAGAGTGAGATGCCAGCTCCTTTCATTCAGTCAGTAGCTTCAAACATTTCTGGTATATGAAAAACATGTTTTTCAATGGCAAAAATCAATGAATATTTTAAATGCACAAACAGTAATATCTCCACATTGCAAGGTGCAATTCTGAAATTTTTTGCTTTTTCCTGCTAATCCTAGCATGATAAAGAAGATTCAAAGAGAGTGAGATGCCAGCTCCTTTCATTCAGTCAGTAGCTTCAAACATTTCTGGACGTTTTTCAATGGCAAAAATCAATGAATATTGTAAATGCACAAACAGTAATATCTCCACATTGCAAGGTGCAATTCTGAAATTTTTTGCTTTTTCCTGTTAATCCTAGCATGATAAAGAAGATTCAAAGAGAGTGAGATGCCAGCTCCTTTCATTCAGTCAGTAGCTTCAAACATTTCTGGTATATGAAAAACATGTTTTTCAATGGCAAAAATCAATGAATATTGTAAATGCACAAACAGTAATATCTCCACATTGCAAGGTGCAATTCTGAAATTTTTTGCTTTTTCCTGTTAATCCTAGCATGATAAAGAAGATTCAAAGAGAGTGACATGCCAGCTCCTTTCATTCAGTCAGTAGCTTCAAACATTTCTGGTATATGAAAAACATGTTTTTCAATGGCAAAAATCAATGAATATTGTAAATGCACAAACAGTAATATCTCCACATTGCAAGGTGCAATTCTGAAATTTTTTGCTTTTTCCTGCTAATCCTAGCATGATAAAGAAGATTCAAAGAGAGTGAGATGCCAGCTCCTTTCATTCAGTCAGTAGCTTCAAACATTTCTGGACGTTTTTCAATGGCAAAAATCAATGAATATTGTAAATGCACAAACAGTAATATCTCCACATTGCAAGGTGCAATTCTGAAATTTTTTGCTTTTTCCTGTTAATCCTAGCATGAAAAGAAGATTCAAAGAGAGTGAGATGCCAGCTCCTTTCATTCAGTCAGTAGCTTCAAACATTTCTGGTATATGAAAAACATGTTTTTCAATGGCAAAAATCAATGAATATTGTAAATGCACAAACAGTAATATCTCCACATTGCAAGGTGCAATTCTGAAATTTTTTGCTTTTTCCTGCTAATCCTAGCATGATAAAGAAGATTCAAAGAGAGTGAGATGCCAGCTCCTTTCATTCAGTCAGTAGCTTCAAACATTTCTGGTATATGAAAAACACATGTTTTTCAATGGCAAAAATCAATGAATATTGTAAATGCACAAACAGTAATATCTCCACATTGCAAGGTGCAATTCTGAAATTTTTTGCTTTTTCCTGGCATGATAAAGAAGATTCAAAGAGAGTGAGATGCCAGCTCCTTTCATTCAGTCAGTAGCTTCAAACATTTCTGGTATATGAAAAACATGTTTTTCAATGGCAAAAATCAATGAATATTGTAAATGCACAAACAGTAATATCTCCACATTGCAAGGTGCAATTCTGAAATTTTTAGCTTTTTCCTGTTAATCCTAGCATGATAAAGAAGATTCAAAGAGAGTGAGATGCCAGCTCCTTTCATTCAGTCAGTAGCTTCAAACATTTCTGGACGTTTTTCAATGGCAAAAATCAATGAATATTGTAAATGCACAAACAGTAATATCTCCACATTGCAAGGTGCAATTCTGAAATTTTTTGCTTTTTCCTGTTAATCCTAGCATGATAAAGAAGATTCAAAGAGAGTGAGATGCCAGCTCCTTTCATTCAGTCAGTAGCTTCAAACATTTCTGGTATATGAAAAACGTTTTTCAATGGCAAAAATCAATGAATATTGTAAATGCACAAACAGTAATATCTCCACATTGCAAGGTGCAATTCTGAAATTTTTTGCTTTTTCCTGCTAATCCTAGCATGATAAAGAAGATTCAAAGAGAGTGAGATGCCATCTCCTTTCATTCAGTCAGTAGCTTCAAACATTTCTGGTATATGAAAAACATGTTTTTCAATGGCAAAAATCAATGAATATTGTAAATGCACAAACAGTAATATCTCCACATTGCAAGGTGCAATTCTGAAATTTTTTGCTTTTTCCTGCTAATCCTAGCATGATAAAGAAGATTCAAAGAGAGTGAGATGCCAGCTCCTTTCATTCAGTCAGTAGCTTCAAACATTTCTGGATGTTTTTCAATGGCAAAAATCAATGAATATTGTAAATGCACAAACAGTAATATCTCCACATTGCAAGGTGCAATTCTGAAATTTTTTGCTTTTTCCTGTTAATCCTAGCATGATAAAGAAGATTCCAAGAGAGTGAGATGCCAGCTCCTTTCATTCAGTCAGTAGCTTCAAACATTTCTGGTATATGAAAAACGTTTTTCAATGGCAAAAATCAATGAATATTGTAAATGCACAAACAGTAATATCTCCACATTGCAAGGTGCAATTCTGAAATTTTTTGCTTTTTCCTGCTAATCCTAGCATGATAAAGAAGATTCAAAGAGAGTGAGATGCCAGCTCCTTTCATTCAGTCAGTAGCTTCAAACATTTCTGGTATATGAAAAACATGTTTTTCAATGGCAAAAATCAATGAATATTGTAAATGCACAAACAGTAATATCTCCACATTGCAAGGTGCAATTCTGAAATTTTTTGCTTTTTCCTGCTAATCCTAGCATGATAAAGAAGATTCAAAGAGAGTGAGATGCCAGCTCCTTTCATTCAGTCAGTAGCTTCAAACATTTCTGGACGTTTTTCAATGGCAAAAATCAATGAATATTGTAAATGCACAAACAGTAATATCTCAACATTGCAAGGTGCAATTCTGAAATTTTTTGCTTTTTCCTGTTAATCCTAGCATGATAAAGAAGATTCAAAGAGAGTGAGATGCCAGCTCCTTTCATTCAGTCAGTAGCTTCAAACATTTCTGGTATATGAAAAACATGTTTTTCAATGGCAAAAATCAATGAATATTGTAAATGCACAAACAGTAATATCTCCACATTGCAAGGTGCAATTCTGAAATTTTTTGCTTTTTCCTGTTAATCCTAGCATGATAAAGAAGATTCAAAGAGAGTGACATGCCAGCTCCTTTCATTCAGTCAGTAGCTTCAAACATTTCTGGTATATGAAAAACATGTTTTTCAATGGCAAAAATCAATGAATATTGTAAATGCACAAACAGTAATATCTCCACATTGCAAGGTGCAATTCTGAAATTTTTTGCTTTTTCCTGCTAATCCTAGCATGATAAAGAAGATTCAAAGAGAGTGAGATGCCAGCTCCTTTCATTCAGTCAGTAGCTTCAAACATTTCTGGACGTTTTTCAATGGCAAAAATCAATGAATATTGTAAATGCACAAACAGTAATATCTCCACATTGCAAGGTGCAATTCTGAAATTTTTTGCTTTTTCCTGTTAATCCTAGCATGATAAAGAAGATTCAAAGAGAGTGAGATGCCAGCTCCTTTCATTCAGTCAGTAGCTTCAAACATTTCTGGTATATGAAAAACATGTTTTTCAATGGCAAAAATCAATGAATATTGTAAATGCACAAACAGTAATATCTCCACATTGCAAGGTGCAATTCTGAAATTTTTTGCTTTTTCCTGCTAATCCTAGCATGATAAAGAAGATTCAAAGAGAGTGAGATGCCAGCTCCTTTCATTCAGTCAGTAGCTTCAAACATTTCTGGTATATGAAAAACACATGTTTTTCAATGGCAAAAATCAATGAATATTGTAAATGCACAACCAGTAATATCTCCACATTGCAAGGTGCAATTCTGAAATTTTTTGCTTTTTCCTGCTAATCCTAGCATGATAAAGAAGATTCAAAGAGAGTGAGATGCCAGCTCCTTTCATTCAGTCAGTAGCTTCAAACATTTCTGGTATATGAAAAACATGTTTTTCAATGGCAAAAATCAATGAATATTGTAAATGCACAAACAGTAATATCTCCACATTGCGGAGATATTACTGTTTGTGCATTTACAATATTCATTGATTTTTGCCATTGAAAAACATCATGTTATTCATATACCAGAAATGATTGAAGCTACTGACTGAATGAAAGGAGCTGGCATCTCACTCTCTTTGAATCTTCTTTATCATGCTAAGAGGAGCAGGAAAAAGCAAAAAATTTCAGAATTGCACCTTGCAATGCGGAGAAATTACTGTTTGTGCATTTACAATATTCATTGATTTTTGCCATTGAAAAACGTCCAGAAATGATTGAAGCTACTGACTGAATGAAAGGAGCTGGCATCTCACTCTCTTTGAATCTTTTTTATCATGCTAAGAGGAGCAGGAAAAAGCAAAAAATTTCAGAATTGCATCTTGCAATGCGGAGAAATTACTGTTTGTCCATTTACAATATTCATTGATTTTTGTCATTGAAAAACGTCCAGAAATGATTGAAGCTACTGACTGAATGAAAGGAGCTGGCATCTCACTCTCTTTGAATCTTCTTTATCATGCTAAGAGGAGCAGGAAAAAGCAAAAAATTTCAGAATTGCACCTTGCAATGCGGAGAAATTACTGTTTGTGCATTTACAATATTCATTGATTTTTGCCATTGAAAAACGTCCAGAAATGATTGAAGCTACTGACTGAATGAAAGGAGCTGGAATCTCACTCTCTTTGAATCTTCTTTATCATGCTAAGAGGAGCAGGAAAAAGCAAAAAATTTCAGAATTGCAACTTGCAATGCGGAGAAATTACTGTTTGTGCATTTACAATATTCATTGATTTTTGCCATTGAAAAACATCATGTTATTCATATACCAGAAATGATTGAAGCTACTGACTGAATGAAAGGAGCTGGCATCTCACTCTCTTTGAATCTTCTTTATCATGCTAAGAGGAGCAGGAAAAAGCAAAAAATTTCAGAATTGCACCTTGCAATGCGGAGAAATTACTGTTTGTGCATTTACAATATTCATTGATTTTTGCCATTGAAAAACGTCCAGAAATGATTGAAGCTACTGACTGAATGAAAGGAGCTGGCATCTCACTCTCTTTGAATCTTCTTTATCATGCTAAGAGGAGCAGGAAAAAGCCAAAAATTTCAGAATTGCACCTTGCAATGCGGAGAAATTACTGTTTGTGCATTTACAATATTCATTGATTTTTGCCATTGAAAAACATCATGTTATTCATATACCAGAAATGATTGAAGCTACTGACTGAATGAAAGGAGCTGGCATCTCACTCTCTTTGAATCTTCTTTATCATGCAAAGAGGAGCAGGAAAAAGCAAAAAATTTCAGAATTGCACCTTGCAATGCGGAGAAATTACTGTTTGTGCATTTACAATATTCATTGATTTTTGCCATTGAAAAACGTCCAGAAATGATTGAAGCTACTGACTGAATGAAAGGAGCTGGCATCTCACTCTCTTTGAATCTTCTTTATCATGCTAAGAGGAGCAGGAAAAAGCAAAAAATTTCAGAATTGCACCTTGCAATGCGGAGAAATTACTGTTTGTGCATTTACAATATTCACTGATTTTTGCCATTGAAAAACGTCCAGAAATGATTGAAGCAACTGACTGAATGAAAGGAGTTGGCATCTCACTCTCTTTGAATCTTCTTTATCATGCTAAGAGGAGCAGGAAAAAGCAAAAAATTTCAGAATTGCACCTTGCAATGCGGAGAAATTACTGTTTGTGCATTTACAATATTCATTGATTTTTGCCATTGAAAAACGTCCAGAAATAATTGAAGCTACTGACTGAATGAAAGGAGCTGGCATCTCACTCTCTTTGAATCTTCTTTATCATGCTAAGAGGAGCAGGAAAAAGCAAAAAATTTCAGAATTGCAACTTGCAATGCGGAGAAATTACTGTTTGTGCATTTACAATATTCATTGATTTTTGCCATTGAAAAACATCATGTTATTCATACACCAGAAATGATTGAAGCTACTGACTGAATGAAAGGAGCTGGCATCTCACTCTCTTTGAATCTTCTTTATCATGCTAAGAGGAGCAGGAAAAAGCAAAAAATTTCAGAATTGCACCTTGCAATGCGGAGAAATTACTGTTTGTGCATTTACAATATTCATTGATTTTTGCCATTGAAAAACGTCCAGAAATGATTGAAGCTACTGACTGAATGAAAGGAGCTGGCATCTCACTCTCTTTGAATCTTTTTTATCATGCTAAGAGGAGCAGGAAAAAGCAAAAAATTTCAGAATTGCATCTTGCAATGCGGAGAAATTACTGTTTGTGCATTTACAATATTCATTGATTTTTGTCATTGAAAAACGTCCAGAAATGATTGAAGCTACTGACTGAATGAAAGGAGCTGGCATCTCACTCTCTTTGAATCTTCTTTATCATGCTAAGAGGAGCAGGAAAAAGCAAAAAATTTCAGAATTGCACCTTGCAATGCGGAGAAATTACTGTTTGTGCATTTACAATATTCATTGATTTTTGCCATTGAAAAACGTCCAGAAATGATTGAAGCTACTGACTGAATGAAAGGAGCTGGAATCTCACTCTCTTTGAATCTTCTTTATCATGCTAAGAGGAGCAGGAAAAAGCAAAAAATTTCAGAATTGCAACTTGCAATGCGGAGAAATTACTGTTTGTGCATTTACAATATTCATTGATTTTTGCCATTGAAAAACATCATGTTATTCATATACCAGAAATGATTGAAGCTACTGACTGAATGAAAGGAGCTGGCATCTCACTCTCTTTGAATCTTCTTTATCATGCTAAGAGGAGCAGGAAAAAGCAAAAAATTTCAGAATTGCACCTTGCAATGCGGAGAAATTACTGTTTGTGCATTTACAATATTCATTGATTTTTGCCATTGAAAAACGTCCAGAAATGATTGAAGCTACTGACTGAATGAAAGGAGCTGGCATCTCACTCTCTTTGAATCTTCTTTATCATGCTAAGAGGAGCAGGAAAAAGCCAAAAATTTCAGAATTGCACCTTGCAATGCGGAGAAATTACTGTTTGTGCATTTACAATATTCATTGATTTTTGCCATTGAAAAACATCATGTTATTCATATACCAGAAATGATTGAAGCTACTGACTGAATGAAAGGAGCTGGCATCTCACTCTCTTTGAATCTTCTTTATCATGCAAAGAGGAGCAGGAAAAAGCAAAAAATTTCAGAATTGCACCTTGCAATGCGGAGAAATTACTGTTTGTGCATTTACAATATTCATTGATTTTTGCCATTGAAAAACGTCCAGAAATGATTGAAGCTACTGACTGAATGAAAGGAGCTGGCATCTCACTCTCTTTGAATCTTCTTTATCATGCTAAGAGGAGCAGGAAAAAGCAAAAAATTTCAGAATTGCACCTTGCAATGCGGAGAAATTACTGTTTGTGCATTTACAATATTCACTGATTTTTGCCATTGAAAAACGTCCAGAAATGATTGAAGCAACTGACTGAATGAAAGGAGTTGGCATCTCACTCTCTTTGAATCTTCTTTATCATGCTAAGAGGAGCAGGAAAAAGCAAAAAATTTCAGAATTGCACCTTGCAATGCGGAGAAATTACTGTTTGTGCATTTACAATATTCATTGATTTTTGCCATTGAAAAACGTCCAGAAATAATTGAAGCTACTGACTGAATGAAAGGAGCTGGCATCTCACTCTCTTTGAATCTTCTTTATCATGCTAAGAGGAGCAGGAAAAAGCAAAAAATTTCAGAATTGCAACTTGCAATGCGGAGAAATTACTGTTTGTGCATTTACAATATTCATTGATTTTTGCCATTGAAAAACATCATGTTATTCATACACCAGAAATGATTGAAGCTACTGACTGAATGAAAGGAGCTGGCATCTCACTCTCTTTGAATCTTCTTTATCATGCTAAGAGGAGCAGGAAAAAGCAAAAAATTTCAGAATTGCACCTTGCAATGCGGAGAAATTACTGTTTGTGCATTTACAATATTCATTGATTTTTGCCATTGAAAAACGTCCAGAAATGATTGAAGCTACTGACTGAATGAAAGGAGCTGGCATCTCACTCTCTTTGAATCTTCTTTATCATGCTAAGAGGAGCAGGAAAAAGCCAACAATTTCAGAATTGCACCTTGCAATGCGGAGAAATTACTGTTTGTGCTTTTACAATATTCATTGATTTTTGCCATTGAAAAACATCATGTTATTCATATACCAGAAATGTTTGAAGCTACTGACTGAATGAAAGGAGCTGGCATCTCACTCTCTTTGAATCTTCTTTATCATGCTAAGAGGAGCAGGAAAAAGCAAAAAATTTCAGAATTGCACCTTGCAATGCGGAGAAATTACTGTTTGTGCATTTACAATATTCATTGATTTTTGCCATTGAAAAATGTCCAGAAATGATTGAAGCTGCTGACTGAATGAAAGGAGCTGGCATCTCACTCTCTTTGAATCTTCTTTAACATGCTAAGAGGAGCAGGAAAAAGCAAAAAATTTCAGAATTGCACCTTGCAATGCGGAGAAATTACTGTTTGTGCATTTACAATATTCATTGATTTTTGCCATTGAAAAACATCATGTTATTCATATACCAGAAATGATTGAAGCTACTGACTGAATGAAAGGAGCTGGCATCTCACTCTCTTTGAATCTTCTTTATCATGCTAAGAGGAGCAGAAAAAAGCAAAAAATTTCAGAATTGCACCTTGCAATGCGGAGAAATTACTGTTTGTGCATTTACAATATTCATTGATTTTTGCCATTGAAAAACGTCCAGAAATGATTGAAGCTACTGACTGAATGAAAGGAGCTGGCATCTCACTCTCTTTGAATCTTCTTTATCATGCTAAGAGGAGCAGGAAAAAGCAAAAAATTTCAGAATTGCACCTTGCAATGCGGAGAAATTACTGTTTGTGCATTTACAATATTCATTGATTTTTGCCATTGAAAAACGTCCAGAAATGATTGAAGCTACTGACTGAATGAAAGGAGCTGGCATCTCACTCTCTTTGAATCTTCTTTATCATGCTAAGAGGAGCAGGAAAAAGCAAAAAATTTCAGAATTGCACCTTGCAATGCGGAGAAATTACTGTTTGTGCATTTACAATATTCATTGATTTTTGCCATTGAAAAACATCATGTTATTCATATACTAGAAATGTTTGAAGCTACTGACTGAATGAAAGGAGCTGGCATCTCACTCTCTTTGAATCTTCTTTATCATGCTAAGAGGAGCAGGAAAAAGCAAAAAATTTCAGAATTGCACCTTGCAATGCGGAGAAATTACTGTTTGTGCATTTACAATATTCATTGATTTTTGCCATTGAAAAACGTCCAGAAATGATTGAAGCTACTGACTGAATGAAAGGAGCTGGCATCTCACTCTCTTTGAATCTTCTTTATCATGCTAAGAGGAGCAGGAAAAAGCAAAAAATTTCAGAATTGCACCTTGCAATGCGGAGAAATTACTGTTTGTGCATTTACAATATTCATTGATTTTTGCCATTGAAAAACATCATGTTATTCATATACCAGAAATGATTGAAGCTACTGACTGAATGAAAGGAGCTGGCATCTCGCTCTCTTTGAATCTTCTTTATCATGCTAAGAGGAGCAGGAAAAAGCAAAAAATTTCAGAATTGCACCTTGCAATGCGGAGAAATTACTGTTTGTGCATTTACAATATTCATTGATTTTTGCCATTGAAAAACGTCCAGAAATGATTGAAGCTACTGACTGAATGAAAGGAGCTGGCATCTCACTCTCTTTGAATCTTCTTTATCATGCTAAGAGGAGCAGGAAAAAGCAAAAAATTTCAGAATTGCACCTTGCAATGTGGAGAAATTACTGTTTGTGCATTTACAATATTCATTGATTTTTGCCATTGAAAAACATCATGTTATTCATATACCAGAAATGATTGAAGCTACTGACTGAATGAAAGGAGCTGGCATCTCACTCTCTTTGAACCTTCTTTATCATGCTAAGAGGAGCAGGAAAAAGCAAAAAATTTCAGAATTGCACCTTGCAATGCGGAGAAATTACTGTTTGTGCATTTACAATATTCATTGATTTTTGCCATTGAAAAACGTCCAGAAATGATTGAAGCTACTGACTGAATGAAAGGAGCTGGCATCTCACTCTCTTTGAATCTTCTTTATCATGCTAAGAGGAGCAGGAAAAAGCAAAAAATTTCAGAATTGCACCTTGCAATGCGGAGAAATTACTGTTTGTGCTTTTACAATATTCATTGATTTTTGCCATTGAAAAACATCATGTTATTCATATACCAGAAATGTTTGAAGCTACTGACTGAATGAAAGGAGCTGGCATCTCACTCTCTTTGAATCTTCTTTATCATGCTAAGAGGAGCAGGAAAAAGCAAAAAATTTCAGAATTGCAACTTGCAATGCGGAGAAATTACTGTTTGTGCATTTACAATATTCATTGATTTTTGCCATTGAAAAACATCATGTTATTCATATACCAGAAATGATTGAAGCTACTGACTGAATGAAAGGAGCTGGCATCTCACTCTCTTTGAATCTTCTTTATCATGCTAAGAGGAGCAGGAAAAAGCAAAAAATTTCAGAATTGCACCTTGCAATGCGGAGAAATTACTGTTTGTGCATTTACAATATTCATTGATTTTTGCCATTGAAAAACGTCCAGAAATGATTGAAGCTACTGACTGAATGAAAGGAGCTGGCATCTCACTCTCTTTGAATCTTCTTTATCATGCTAAGAGGAGCAGGAAAAAGCAAAAAATTTCAGAATTGCACCTTGCAATGCGGAGAAATTACTGTTTGTGCATTTACAATATTCATTGATTTTTGCCATTGAAAAATGTCCAGAAATGATTGAAGCTGCTGACTGAATGAAAGGAGCTGGCATCTCACTCTCTTTGAATCTTCTTTATCATGCTAAGAGGAGCAGGAAAAAGCAAAAAATTTCAGAATTGCACCTTGCAATGCGGAGAAATTACTGTTTGTGCATTTACAATATTCATTGATTTTTGCCATTGAAAAACATCATGTTATTCATATACCAGAAATGATTGAAGCTACTGACTGAATGAAAGGAGCTGGCATCTCACTCTCTTTGAATCTTCTTTATCATGCTAAGAGGAGCAGAAAAAAGCAAAAAATTTCAGAATTGCACCTTGCAATGCGGAGAAATTACTGTTTGTGCATTTACAATATTCATTGATTTTTGCCATTGAAAAACGTCCAGAAATGATTGAAGCTACTGACTGAATGAAAGGAGCTGGCATCTCACTCTCTTTGAATCTTCTTTATCATGCTAAGAGGAGCAGGAAAAAGCAAAAAATTTCAGAATTGCACCTTGCAATGCGGAGAAATTACTGTTTGTGCATTTACAATATTCATTGATTTTTGCCATTGAAAAACGTCCAGAAATGATTGAAGCTACTGACTGAATGAAAGGAGCTGGCATCTCACTCTCTTTGAATCTTCTTTATCATGCTAAGAGGAGCAGGAAAAAGCAAAAAATTTCAGAATTGCACCTTGCAATGCGGAGAAATTACTGTTTGTGCATTTACAATATTCATTGATTTTTGCCATTGAAAAACATCATGTTATTCATATACTAGAAATGTTTGAAGCTACTGACTGAATGAAAGGAGCTGGCATCTCACTCTCTTTGAATCTTCTTTATCATGCTAAGAGGAGCAGGAAAAAGCAAAAAATTTCAGAATTGCACCTTGCAATGCGGAGAAATTACTGTTTGTGCATTTACAATATTCATTGATTTTTGCCATTGAAAAACGTCCAGAAATGATTGAAGCTACTGACTGAATGAAAGGAGCTGGCATCTCACTCTCTTTGAATCTTCTTTATCATGCTAAGAGGAGCAGGAAAAAGCAAAAAATTTCAGAATTGCACCTTGCAATGCGGAGAAATTACTGTTTGTGCATTTACAATATTCATTGATTTTTGCCATTGAAAAACATCATGTTATTCATATACCAGAAATGATTGAAGCTACTGACTGAATGAAAGGAGCTGGCATCTCGCTCTCTTTGAATCTTCTTTATCATGCTAAGAGGAGCAGGAAAAAGCAAAAAATTTCAGAATTGCACCTTGCAATGCGGAGAAATTACTGTTTGTGCATTTACAATATTCATTGATTTTTGCCATTGAAAAACGTCCAGAAATGATTGAAGCTACTGACTGAATGAAAGGAGCTGGCATC
Organism: Phyllobates terribilis; assembly: GCF_046119375.1. NCBI lineage: Eukaryota > Metazoa > Chordata > Amphibia > Anura > Dendrobatidae > Phyllobates > Phyllobates terribilis. The sequence continues at coordinate 52,561 of NW_027366533.1, forward strand.
TCACTCTCTTTGAATCTTCTTTATCATGCTAAGAGGAGCAGGAAAAAGCAAAAAATTTCAGAATTGCACCTTGCAATGTGGAGAAATTACTGTTTGTGCATTTACAATATTCATTGATTTTTGCCATTGAAAAACATCATGTTATTCATATACCAGAAATGATTGAAGCTACTGACTGAATGAAAGGAGCTGGCATCTCACTCTCTTTGAATCTTCTTTATCATGCTAAGAGGAGCAGGAAAAAGCAAAAAATTTCAGAATTGCACCTTGCAATGCGGAGAAATTACTGTTTGTGCATTTACAATATTCATTGATTTTTGCCATTGAAAAACGTCCAGAAATGATTGAAGCTACTGACTGAATGAAAGGAGCTGGCATCTCACTCTCTTTGAATCTTCTTTATCATGCTAAGAGGAGCAGGAAAAAGCAAAAAATTTCAGAATTGCACCTTGCAATGCGGAGAAATTACTGTTTGTGCTTTTACAATATTCATTGATTTTTGCCATTGAAAAACATCATGTTATTCATATACCAGAAATGTTTGAAGCTACTGACTGAATGAAAGGAGCTGGCATCTCACTCTCTTTGAATCTTCTTTATCATGCTAAGAGGAGCAGGAAAAAGCAAAAAATTTCAGAATTGCACCTTGCAATGCGGAGAAATTACTGTTTGTGCATTTACAATATTCATTGATTTTTGCCATTGAAAAACGTCCAGAAATGATTGAAGCTACTGACTGAATGAAAGGAGCTGGCATCTCACTCTCTTTGAATCTTCTTTATCATGCTAAGAGGAGCAGGAAAAAGCAAAAAATTTCAGAATTGCACCTTGCAATGCGGAGAAATTACTGTTTGTGCATTTACAATATTCATTGATTTTTGCCATTGAAAAACGTCCAGAAATGATTGAAGCTACTGACTGAATGAAAGGAGCTGGCATCTCACTCTCTTTGAATCTTCTTTATCATGCTAAGAGGAGCAGGAAAAAGCAAAAAATTTCAGAATTGCAACTTGCAATGCGGAGAAATTACTGTTTGTGCATTTACAATATTCATTGATTTTTGCCATTGAAAAACATCATGTTATTCATATACCAGAAATGATTGAAGCTACTGACTGAATGAAAGGAGCTGGCATCTCACTCTCTTTGAATCTTCTTTATCATGCTAAGAGGAGCAGGAAAAAGCAAAAAATTTCAGAATTGCACCTTGCAATGCGGAGAAATTACTGTTTGTGCATTTACAATATTCATTGATTTTTGCCATTGAAAAACATCATGTTATTCATATACCAGAAATGTTTGAAGCTACTGACTGAATGAAAGGAGCTGGCATCTCACTCTCTTTGAATCTTCTTTATCATGCTAAGAGGAGCAGGAAAAAGCAAAAAATTTCAGAATTGCACCTTGCAATGCGGAGAAATTACTGTTTGTGCATTTACAATATTCATTGATTTTTGCCATTGAAAAACGTCCAGAAATGATTGAAGCTACTGACTGAATGAAAGGAGCTGGCATCTCACTCTCTTTGAATCTTCTTTATCATGCTAAGAGGAGCAGGAAAATGCAAGAAATTTCAGAATTGCACCTTGCAATGCGGAGAAATTACTGTTTGTGCATTTACAATATTCATTGATTTTTGCCATTGAAAAACATCCAGAAATGATTGAAGCTACTGACTGAATGAAAGGAGCTGGCATCTCACTCTCTTTGAATCTTCTTTATCATGCTAAGAGGAGCAGGAAAAAGCCAAAAATTTCAGAATTGCACCTTGCAATGCGGAGAAATTACTGTTTGTGCATTTACAATATTCATTGATTTTTGCCATTGAAAAACATCATGTTATTCATATACCAGAAATGATTGAAGCTACTGACTGAATGAAAGGAGCTGGCATCTCACTCTCTTTGAATCTTCTTTATCATGCAAAGAGGAGCAGGAAAAAGCAAAAAATTTCAGAATTGCACCTTGCAATGCGGAGAAATTACTGTTTGTGCATTTACAATATTCATTGATTTTTGCCATTGAAAAACGTCCAGAAATGATTGAAGCTACTGACTGAATGAAAGGAGCTGGCATCTCACTCTCTTTGAATCTTCTTTATCATGCTAAGAGGAGCAGGAAAAAGCAAAAAATTTCAGAATTGCACCTTGCAATGCGGAGAAATTACTGTTTGTGCATTTACAATATTCACTGATTTTTGCCATTGAAAAACGTCCAGAAATGATTGAAGCAACTGACTGAATGAAAGGAGCTGGCATCTCACTCTCTTTGAATCTTCTTTATCATGCTAAGAGGAGCAGGAAAAAGCAAAAAATTTCAGAATTGCACCTTGCAATGCGGAGAAATTACTGTTTGTGCATTTACAATATTCATTGATTTTTGCCATTGAAAAACGTCCAGAAATAATTGAAGCTACTGACTGAATGAAAGGAGCTGGCATCTCACTCTCTTTGAATCTTCTTTATCATGCTAAGAGGAGCAGGAAAAAGCAAAAAATTTCAGAATTGCAACTTGCAATGCGGAGAAATTACTGTTTGTGCATTTACAATATTCATTGATTTTTGCCATTGAAAAACATCATGTTATTCATATACCAGAAATGATTGAAGCTAGTGACTGAATGAAAGGAGCTGGCATCTCACTCTCTGAATCTTCTTTATCATGCTAAGAGGAGCAGGAAAAAGCAAAAAATTTCAGAATTGCACCTTGCAATGCGGAGAAATTACTGTTTGTGCATTTACAATATTCATTGATTTTTGCCATTGAAAAACGTCCAGAAATGATTGAAGCTACTGACTGAATGAAAGGAGCTGGCATCTCACTCTCTTTGAATCTTCTTTATCATGCTAAGAGGAGCAGGAAAATGCAAAAAATTTCAGAATTGCACCTTGCAATGCGGAGAAATTACTGTTTGTGCTTTTACAATATTCATTGATTTTTGCCATTGAAAAACATCATGTTATTCATATACCAGAAATGTTTGAAGCTACTGACTGAATGAAAGGAGCTGGCATCTCACTCTCTTTGAATCTTCTTTATCATGCTAAGAGGAGCAGGAAAAAGCAAAAAATTTCCGAATTGCACCTTGCAATGCGGAGAAATTACTGTTTGTGCATTTACAATATTCATTGATTTTTGCCATTGAAAAATGTCCAGAAATGATTGAAGCTGCTGACTGAATGAAAGGAGCTGGCATCTCACTCTCTTTGAATCTTCTTTATCATGCTAAGAGGAGCAGGAAAAAGCAAAAAATTTCAGAATTGCACCTTGCAATGCGGAGAAATTACTGTTTGTGCATTTACAATATTCATTGATTTTTGCCATTGAAAAACATCATGTTATTCATATACCAGAAATGATTGAAGCTACTGACTGAATGAAAGGAGCTGGCATCTCACTCTCTTTGAATCTTCTTTATCATGCTAAGAGGAGCAGGAAAAAGCAAAAAATTTCAGAATTGCACCTTGCAATGCGGAGAAATTACTGTTTGTGCATTTACAATATTCATTGATTTTTGCCATTGAAAAACGTCCAGAAATGATTGAAGCTACTGACTGAATGAAAGGAGCTGGCATCTCACTCTCTTTGAATCTTCTTTATCATGCTAAGAGGAGCAGGAAAAAGCAAAAAATTTCAGAATTGCACCTTGCAATGCGGAGAAATTACTGTTTGTGCATTTACAATATTCATTGATTTTTGCCATTGAAAAATGTCCAGAAATGATTGAAGCTACTGACTGAATGAAAGGAGCTGGCATCTCACTCTCTTTGAATCTTCTTTATCATGCTAAGAGGAGCAGGAAAAAGCAAAAAATTTCAGAATTGCACCTTGCAATGCGGAGAAATTACTGTTTGTGCATTTACAATATTCATTGATTTTTGCCATTGAAAAACATCATGTTATTCATATACTAGAAATGTTTGAAGCTACTGACTGAATGAAAGGAGCTGGCATCTCACTCTCTTTGAATCTTCTTTATCATGCTAAGAGGAGCAGGAAAAAGCAAAAAATTTCAGAATTGCACCTTGCAATGCGGAGAAATTACTGTTTGTGCATTTACAATATTCATTGATTTTTGCCATTGAAAAACGTCCAGAAATGATTGAAGCTACTGACTGAATGAAAGGAGCTGGCATCTCACTCTCTTTGAATCTTCTTTATCATGCTAAGAGGAGCAGGAAAAAGCAAAAAATTTCAGAATTGCACCTTGCAATGCGGAGAAATTACTGTTTGTGCATTTACAATATTCATTGATTTTTGCCATTGAAAAACATCATGTTATTCATATACCAGAAATGATTGAAGCTACTGACTGAATGAAAGGAGCTGGCATCTCGCTCTCTTTGAATCTTCTTTATCATGCTAAGAGGAGCAGGAAAAAGCAAAAAATTTCAGAATTGCACCTTGCAATGCGGAGAAATTACTGTTTGTGCATTTACAATATTCATTGATTTTTGCCATTGAAAAACGTCCAGAAATGATTGAAGCTACTGACTGAATGAAAGGAGCTGGCATCTCACTCTCTTTGAATCTTCTTTATCATGCTAAGAGGAGCAGGAAAAAGCAAAAAATTTCAGAATTGCACCTTGCAATGTGGAGAAATTACTGTTTGTGCATTTACAATATTCATTGATTTTTGCCATTGAAAAACATCATGTTATTCATATACCAGAAATGATTGAAGCTACTGACTGAATGAAAGGAGCTGGCATCTCACTCTCTTTGAATCTTCTTTATCATGCTAAGAGGAGCAGGAAAAAGCAAAAAATTTCAGAATTGCACCTTGCAATGCGGAGAAATTACTGTTTGTGCATTTACAATATTCATTGATTTTTGCCATTGAAAAACGTCCAGAAATGATTGAAGCTACTGACTGAATGAAAGGAGCTGGCATCTCACTCTCTTTGAATCTTCTTTATCATGCTAAGAGGAGCAGGAAAAAGCAAAAAATTTCAGAATTGCACCTTGCAATGCGGAGAAATTACTGTTTGTGCTTTTACAATATTCATTGATTTTTGCCATTGAAAAACATCATGTTATTCATATACCAGAAATGTTTGAAGCTACTGACTGAATGAAAGGAGCTGGCATCTCACTCTCTTTGAATCTTCTTTATCATGCTAAGAGGAGCAGGAAAAAGCAAAAAATTTCAGAATTGCACCTTGCAATGCGGAGAAATTACTGTTTGTGCATTTACAATATTCATTGATTTTTGCCATTGAAAAACGTCCAGAAATGATTGAAGCTACTGACTGAATGAAAGGAGCTGGCATCTCACTCTCTTTGAATCTTCTTTATCATGCTAAGAGGAGCAGGAAAAAGCAAAAAATTTCAGAATTGCACCTTGCAATGCGGAGAAATTACTGTTTGTGCATTTACAATATTCATTGATTTTTGCCATTGAAAAACGTCCAGAAATGATTGAAGCTACTGACTGAATGAAAGGAGCTGGCATCTCACTCTCTTTGAATCTTCTTTATCATGCTAAGAGGAGCAGGAAAAAGCAAAAAATTTCAGAATTGCAACTTGCAATGCGGAGAAATTACTGTTTGTGCATTTACAATATTCATTGATTTTTGCCATTGAAAAACATCATGTTATTCATATACCAGAAATGATTGAAGCTACTGACTGAATGAAAGGAGCTGGCATCTCACTCTCTTTGAATCTTCTTTATCATGCTAAGAGGAGCAGGAAAAAGCAAAAAATTTCAGAATTGCACCTTGCAATGCGGAGAAATTACTGTTTGTGCATTTACAATATTCATTGATTTTTGCCATTGAAAAACATCATGTTATTCATATACCAGAAATGTTTGAAGCTACTGTCTGAATGAAAGGAGCTGGCATCTCACTCTCTTTGAATCTTCTTTATCATGCTAAGAGGAGCAGGAAAAAGCAAAAAATTTCAGAATTGCACCTTGCAATGCGGAGAAATTACTGTTTGTGCATTTACAATATTCATTGATTTTTGCCATTGAAAAACGTCCAGAAATGATTGAAGCTACTGACTGAATGAAAGGAGCTGGCATCTCACTCTCTTTGAATCTTCTTTATCATGCTAAGAGGAGCAGGAAAATGCAAGAAATTTCAGAATTGCACCTTGCAATGCGGAGAAATTACTGTTTGTGCATTTACAATATTCATTGATTTTTGCCATTGAAAAACATCCAGAAATGATTGAAGCTACTGACTGAATGAAAGGAGCTGGCATCTCACTCTCTTTGAATCTTCTTTATCATGCTAAGAGGAGCAGGAAAAAGCCAAAAATTTCAGAATTGCACCTTGCAATGCGGAGAAATTACTGTTTGTGCATTTACAATATTCATTGATTTTTGCCATTGAAAAACATCATGTTATTCATATACCAGAAATGATTGAAGCTACTGACTGAATGAAAGGAGCTGGCATCTCACTCTCTTTGAATCTTCTTTATCATGCAAAGAGGAGCAGGAAAAAGCAAAAAATTTCAGAATTGCACCTTGCAATGCGGAGAAATTACTGTTTGTGCATTTACAATATTCATTGATTTTTGCCATTGAAAAACGTCCAGAAATGATTGAAGCTACTGACTGAATGAAAGGAGCTGGCATCTCACTCTCTTTGAATCTTCTTTATCATGCTAAGAGGAGCAGGAAAAAGCAAAAAATTTCAGAATTGCACCTTGCAATGCGGAGAAATTACTGTTTGTGCATTTACAATATTCACTGATTTTTGCCATTGAAAAACGTCCAGAAATGATTGAAGCAACTGACTGAATGAAAGGAGCTGGCATCTCACTCTCTTTGAATCTTCTTTATCATGCTAAGAGGAGCAGGAAAAAGCAAAAAATTTCAGAATTGCACCTTGCAATGCGGAGAAATTACTGTTTGTGCATTTACAATATTCATTGATTTTTGCCATTGAAAAACGTCCAGAAATAATTGAAGCTACTGACTGAATGAAAGGAGCTGGCATCTCACTCTCTTTGAATCTTCTTTATCATGCTAAGAGGAGCAGGAAAAAGCAAAAAATTTCAGAATTGCAACTTGCAATGCGGAGAAATTACTGTTTGTGCATTTACAATATTCATTGATTTTTGCCATTGAAAAACATCATGTTATTCATATACCAGAAATGATTGAAGCTAGTGACTGAATGAAAGGAGCTGGCATCTCACTCTCTGAATCTTCTTTATCATGCTAAGAGGAGCAGGAAAAAGCAAAAAATTTCAGAATTGCACCTTGCAATGCGGAGAAATTACTGTTTGTGCATTTACAATATTCATTGATTTTTGCCATTGAAAAACGTCCAGAAATGATTGAAGCTACTGACTGAATGAAAGGAGCTGGCATCTCACTCTCTTTGAATCTTCTTTATCATGCTAAGAGGAGCAGGAAAAAGCAAAAAATTTCAGAATTGCACCTTGCAATGCGGAGAAATTACTGTTTGTGCTTTTACAATATTCATTGATTTTTGCCATTGAAAAACATCATGTTATTCATATACCAGAAATGTTTGAAGCTACTGACTGAATGAAAGGAGCTGGCATCTCACTCTCTTTGAATCTTCTTTATCATGCTAAGAGGAGCAGGAAAAAGCAAAAAATTTCCGAATTGCACCTTGCAATGCGGAGAAATTACTGTTTGTGCATTTACAATATTCATTGATTTTTGCCATTGAAAAATGTCCAGAAATGATTGAAGCTGCTGACTGAATGAAAGGAGCTGGCATCTCACTCTCTTTGAATCTTCTTTATCATGCTAAGAGGAGCAGGAAAAAGCAAAAAATTTCAGAATTGCACCTTGCAATGCGGAGAAATTACTGTTTGTGCATTTACAATATTCATTGATTTTTGCCATTGAAAAACATCATGTTATTCATATACCAGAAATGATTGAAGCTACTGACTGAATGAAAGGAGCTGGCATCTCACTCTCTTTGAATCTTCTTTATCATGCTAAGAGGAGCAGGAAAAAGCAAAAAATTTCAGAATTGCACCTTGCAATGCGGAGAAATTACTGTTTGTGCATTTACAATATTCATTGATTTTTGCCATTGAAAAACGTCCAGAAATGATTGAAGCTACTGACTGAATGAAAGGAGCTGGCATCTCACTCTCTTTGAATCTTCTTTATCATGCTAAGAGGAGCAGGAAAAAGCAAAAAATTTCAGAATTGCACCTTGCAATGCGGAGAAATTACTGTTTGTGCATTTACAATATTCATTGATTTTTGCCATTGAAAAACGTCCAGAAATGATTGAAGCTACTGACTGAATGAAAGGAGCTGGCATCTCACTCTCTTTGAATCTTCTTTATCATGCTAAGAGGAGCAGGAAAAAGCAAAAAATTTCAGAATTGCACCTTGCAATGCGGAGAAATTACTGTTTGTGCATTTACAATATTCATTGATTTTTGCCATTGAAAAACATCATGTTATTCATATACCAGAAATGTTTGAAGCTACTGACTGAATGAAAGGAGCTGGCATCTCACTCTCTTTGAATCTTCTTTATCATGCTAAGAGGAGCAGGAAAAAGCAAAAAATTTCAGAATTGCACCTTGCAATGCGGAGAAATTACTGTTTGTGCATTTACAATATTCATTGATTTTTGCCATTGAAAAACGTCCAGAAATGATTGAAGCTACTGACTGAATGAAAGGAGCTGGCATCTCACTCTCTTTGAATCTTCTTTATCATGCTAAGAGGAGCAGGAAAAAGCAAAAAATTTCAGAATTGCACCTTGCAATGCGGAGAAATTACTGTTTGTGCATTTACAATATTCATTGATTTTTGCCATTGAAAAACATCATGTTATTCATATACCAGAAATGATTGAAGCTACTGACTGAATGAAAGGAGCTGGCATCTCGCTCTCTTTGAATCTTCTTTATCATGCTAAGAGGAGCAGGAAAAAGCAAAAAATTTCAGAATTGCACCTTGCAATGCGGAGAAATTACTGTTTGTGCATTTACAATATTCATTGATTTTTGCCATTGAAAAACGTCCAGAAATGATTGAAGCTACTGACTGAATGAAAGGAGCTGGCATCTCACTCTCTTTGAATCTTCTTTATCATGCTAAGAGGAGCAGGAAAAAGCAAAAAATTTCAGAATTGCACCTTGCAATGTGGAGAAATTACTGTTTGTGCATTTACAATATTCATTGATTTTTGCCATTGAAAAACATCATGTTATTCATATACCAGAAATGATTGAAGCTACTGACTGAATGAAAGGAGCTGGCATCTCACTCTCTTTGAATCTTCTTTATCATGCTAAGAGGAGCAGGAAAAAGCAAAAAATTTCAGAATTGCACCTTGCAATGCGGAGAAATTACTGTTTGTGCATTTACAATATTCATTGATTTTTGCCATTGAAAAACGTCCAGAAATGATTGAAGCTACTGACTGAATGAAAGGAGCTGGCATCTCACTCTCTTTGAATCTTCTTTATCATGCTAAGAGGAGCAGGAAAAAGCAAAAAATTTCAGAATTGCACCTTGCAATGCGGAGAAATTACTGTTTGTGCTTTTACAATATTCATTGATTTTTGCCATTGAAAAACATCATGTTATTCATATACCAGAAATGTTTGAAGCTACTGACTGAATGAAAGGAGCTGGCATCTCACTCTCTTTGAATCTTCTTTATCATGCTAAGAGGAGCAGGAAAAAGCAAAAAATTTCAGAATTGCACCTTGCAATGCGGAGAAATTACTGTTTGTGCATTTACAATATTCATTGATTTTTGCCATTGAAAAACGTCCAGAAATGATTGAAGCTACTGACTGAATGAAAGGAGCTGGCATCTCACTCTCTTTGAATCTTCTTTATCATGCTAAGAGGAGCAGGAAAAAGCAAAAAATTTCAGAATTGCACCTTGCAATGCGGAGAAATTACTGTTTGTGCATTTACAATATTCATTGATTTTTGCCATTGAAAAACGTCCAGAAATGATTGAAGCTACTGACTGAATGAAAGGAGCTGGCATCTCACTCTCTTTGAATCTTCTTTATCATGCTAAGAGGAGCAGGAAAAAGCAAAAAATTCCAGAATTGCAACTTGCAATGCGGAGAAATTACTGTTTGTGCATTTACAATATTCATTGATTTTTGCCATTGAAAAACATCATGTTATTCATATACCAGAAATGATTGAAGCTACTGACTGAATGAAAGGAGCTGGCATCTCACTCTCTTTGAATCTTCTTTATCATGCTAAGAGGAGCAGGAAAAAGCAAAAAATTTCAGAATTGCACCTTGCAATGCGGAGAAATTACTGTTTGTGCATTTACAATATTCATTGATTTTTGCCATTGAAAAACGTCCAGAAATGATTGAAGCTACTGACTGAATGAAAGGAGCTGGCATCTCACTCTCTTTGAATCTTCTTTATCATGCTAAGAGGAGCAGGAAAAAGCAAAAAATTTCAGAATTGCACCTTGCAATGCGGAGAAATTACTGTTTGTGCATTTACAATATTCATTGATTTTTGCCATTGAAAAACGTCCAGAAATGATTGAAGCTACTGACTGAATGAAAGGAGCTGGCATCTCACTCTCTTTGAATCTTCTTTATCATGCTAAGAGGAGCAGGAAAAAGCAAAAAATTTCAGAATTGCACCTTGCAATGCGGAGAAATTACTGTTTGTGCATTTACAATATTCATTAATTTTTGCCATTGAAAAACATCATGTTATTCATATCCCAGAAATGTTTGAAGCTACTGACTGAATGAAAGAAGCTGGCATCTCACTCTCTTTGAATCTTCTTTATCATGCTAAGAGGAGCAGGAAAAAGCAAAAAATTTCAGAATTGCACCTTGCAATGCGGAGAAATTACTGTTTGTGCATTTACAATATTCATTGATTTTTGCCATTGAAAAACGTCCAGAAATGATTGAAGCTACTGACTGAATGAAAGGAGCTGGCATCTCACTCTCTTTGAATCTTCTTTATCATGCTAAGAGGAGCAGGAAAAAGCAAAAAATTTCAGAATTGCACCTTGCAATGCGGAGAAATTACTGTTTGTGCATTTACAATATTCATTGATTTTTGCCATTGAAAAACGTCCAGAAATGATTGAAGCTACTGACTGAATGAAAGGAGCTGGCATCTCACTCTCTTTGAATCTTCTTTATCATGCTAAGAGGAGCAGGAAAAAGCAAAAAATTTCAGAATTGCACCTTGCAATGCGGAGAAATTACTGTTTGTGCATTTACAATATTCATTGATTTTTGCCATTGAAAAACATCATGTTATTCATATACCAGAAATGTTTGAAGCTACTGACTGAATGAAAGGAGCTGGCATCTCACTCTCTTTGAATCTTCTTTATCATGCTAAGAGGAGCAGGAAAAAGCAAAAAATTTCAGAATTGCACCTTGCAATGCGGAGAAATTACTGTTTGTGCATTTACAATATTCATTGATTTTTGCCATTGAAAAACGTCCAGAAATGATTGAAGCTACTGACTGAATGAAAGGAGCTGGCATCTCACTCTCTTTGAATCTTCTTTATCATGCTAAGAGGAGCAGGAAAAAGCAAAAAATTTCAGAATTGCACCTTGCAATGCGGAGAAATTACTGTTTGTGCATTTACAATATTCATTGATTTTTGCCATTGAAAAACATCATGTTATTCATATACCAGAAATGATTGAAGCTACTGACTGAATGAAAGGAGCTGGCATCTCGCTCTCTTTGAATCTTCTTTATCATGCTAAGAGGAGCAGGAAAAAGCAAAAAATTTCAGAATTGCACCTTGCAATGCGGAGAAATTACTGTTTGTGCATTTACAATATTCATTGATTTTTGCCATTGAAAAACGTCCAGAAATGATTGAAGCTACTGACTGAATGAAAGGAGCTGGCATCTCACTCTCTTTGAATCTTCTTTATCATGCTAAGAGGAGCAGGAAAAAGCAAAAAATTTCAGAATTGCACCTTGCAATGTGGAGAAATTACTGTTTGTGCATTTACAATATTCATTGATTTTTGCCATTGAAAAACATCATGTTATTCATATACCAGAAATGATTGAAGCTACTGACTGAATGAAAGGAGCTGGCATCTCACTCTCTTTGAATCTTCTTTATCATGCTAAGAGGAGCAGGAAAAAGCAAAAAATTTCAGAATTGCACCTTGCAATGCGGAGAAATTACTGTTTGTGCATTTACAATATTCATTGATTTTTGCCATTGAAAAACGTCCAGAAATGATTGAAGCTACTGACTGAATGAAAGGAGCTGGCATCTCACTCTCTTTGAATCTTCCTTATCATGCTAAGAGGAGCAGGAAAAAGCAAAAAATTTCAGAATTGCACCTTGCAATGCGGAGAAATTACTGTTTGTGCATTTACAATATTCATTGATTTTTGCCATTGAAAAACGTCCAGAAATGATTGAAGCTACTGACTGAATGAAAGGAGCTGGCATCTCACTCTCTTTGAATCTTCTTTATCATGCTAAGAGGAGCAGGAAAAAGCAAAAAATTTCAGAATTGCAACTTGCAATGCGGAGAAATTACTGTTTGTGCATTTACAATATTCATTGATTTTTGCCATTGAAAAACATCATGTTATTCATATACCAGAAATGATTGAAGCTACTGACTGAATGAAAGGAGCTGGCATCTCACTCTCTTTGAATCTTCTTTATCATGCTAAGAGGAGCAGGAAAAAGCAAAAAATTTCAGAATTGCACCTTGCAATGCGGAGAAATTACTGTTTGTGCATTTACAATATTCATTGATTTTTGCCATTGAAAAACGTCCAGAAATGATTGAAGCTACTGACTGAATGAAAGGAGCTGGCATCTCACTCTCTTTGAATCTTCTTTATCATGCTAAGAGGAGCAGGAAAAAGCAAAAAATTTCAGAATTGCACCTTGCAATGCGGAGAAATTACTGTTTGTGCATTTACAATATTCATTGATTTTTGCCATTGAAAAACGTCCAGAAATGATTGAAGCTACTGACTGAATGAAAGGAGCTGGCATCTCACTCTCTTTGAATCTTCTTTATCATGCTAAGAGGAGCAGGAAAAAGCAAAAAATTTCAGAATTGCACCTTGCAATGCGGAGAAATTACTGTTTGTGCATTTACAATATTCATTGATTTTTGCCATTGAAAAACATCATGTTATTCATATACTAGAAATGTTTGAAGCTACTGACTGAATGAAAGGAGCTGGCATCTCACTCTCTTTGAATCTTCTTTATCATGCTAAGAGGAGCAGGAAAAAGCAAAAAATTTCAGAATTGCACCTTGCAATGCGGAGAAATTACTGTTTGTGCATTTACAATATTCATTGATTTTTGCCATTGAAAAACGTCCAGAAATGATTGAAGCTACTGACTGAATGAAAGGAGCTGGCATCTCACTCTCTTTGAATCTTCTTTATCATGCTAAGAGGAGCAGGAAAAAGCAAAAAATTTCAGAATTGCACCTTGCAATGCGGAGAAATTACTGTTTGTGCATTTACAATATTCATTGATTTTTGCCATTGAAAAACATCATGTTATTCATATACCAGAAATGATTGAAGCTACTGACTGAATGAAAGGAGCTGGCATCTCGCTCTCTTTGAATCTTCTTTATCATGCTAAGAGGAGCAGGAAAAAGCAAAAAATTTCAGAATTGCACCTTGCAATGCGGAGAAATTACTGTTTGTGCATTTACAATATTCATTAATTTTTTGCCATTGAAAAACATCATGTTATTCATATCCCAGAAATGTTTGAAGCTACTGACTGAATGAAAGAAGCTGGCATCTCACTCTCTTTGAATCTTCTTTATCATGCTAAGAGGAGCAGGAAAAAGCAAAAAATTTCAGAATTGCACCTTGCAATGCGGAGAAATTACTGTTTGTGCATTTACAATATTCATTGATTTTTGCCATTGAAAAACGTCCAGAAATGATTGAAGCTACTGACTGAATGAAAGGAGCTGGCATCTCACTCTCTTTGAATCTTCTTTATCATGCTAAGAGGAGCAGGAAAAAGCAAAAAATTTCAGAATTGCACCTTGCAATGCGGAGAAATTACTGTTTGTGCATTTACAATATTCATTGATTTTTGCCATTGAAAAACAGTCCAGAAATGATTGAAGCTACTGACTGAATGAAAGGAGCTGGCATCTCACTCTCTTTGAATCTTCTTTATCATGCTAAGAGGAGCAGGAAAAAGCAAAAAATTTCAGAATTGCACCTTGCAATGCGGAGAAATTACTGTTTGTGCATTTACAATATTCATTGATTTTTGCCATTGAAAAACATCATGTTATTCATATACCAGAAATGTTTGAAGCTACTGACTGAATGAAAGGAGCTGGCATCTCACTCTCTTTGAATCTTCTTTATCATGCTAAGAGGAGCAGGAAAAAGCAAAAAATTTCAGAATTGCACCTTGCAATGCGGAGAAATTACTGTTTGTGCATTTACAATATTCATTGATTTTTGCCATTGAAAAACGTCCAGAAATGATTGAAGCTACTGACTGAATGAAAGGAGCTGGCATCTCACTCTCTTTGAATCTTCTTTATCATGCTAAGAGGAGCAGGAAAAAGCAAAAAATTTCAGAATTGCACCTTGCAATGCGGAGAAATTACTGTTTGTGCATTTACAATATTCATTGATTTTTGCCATTGAAAAACATCATGTTATTCATATACCAGAAATGTTTGAAGCTACTGACTGAATGAAAGGAGCTGGCATCTCACTCTCTTTGAATCTTCTTTATCATGCTAAGAGGAGCAGGAAAAAGCAAAAAATTTCAGAATTGCACCTTGCAATGCGGAGAAATTACTGTTTGTGCATTTACAATATTCATTGATTTTTGCCATTGAAAAACGTCCAGAAATGATTGAAGCTACTGACTGAATGAAAGGAGCTGGCATCTCACTCTCTTTGAATCTTCTTTATCATGCTAAGAGGAGCAGGAAAAAGCAAAAAATTTCAGAATTGCACCTTGCAATGCGGAGAAATTACTGTTTGTGCATTTACAATATTCATTGATTTTTGCCATTGAAAAACATCATGTTATTCATATACCAGAAATGATTGAAGCTACTGACTGAATGAAAGGAGCTGGCATCTCGCTCTCTTTGAATCTTCTTTATCATGCTAAGAGGAGCAGGAAAAAGCAAAAAATTTCAGAATTGCACCTTGCAATGCGGAGAAATTACTGTTTGTGCATTTACAATATTCATTGATTTTTGCCATTGAAAAACGTCCAGAAATGATTGAAGCTACTGACTGAATGAAAGGAGCTGGCATCTCACTCTCTTTGAATCTTCTTTATCATGCTAAGAGGAGCAGGAAAAAGCAAAAAATTTCAGAATTGCACCTTGCAATGTGGAGAAATTACTGTTTGTGCATTTACAATATTCATTGATTTTTGCCATTGAAAAACATCATGTTATTCATATACCAGAAATGATTGAAGCTACTGACTGAATGAAAGGAGCTGGCATCTCACTCTCTTTGAATCTTCTTTATCATGCTAAGAGGAGCAGGAAAAAGCAAAAAATTTCAGAATTGCACCTTGCAATGCGGAGAAATTACTGTTTGTGCATTTACAATATTCATTGATTTTTGCCATTGAAAAACGTCCAGAAATGATTGAAGCTACTGACTGAATGAAAGGAGCTGGCATCTCACTCTCTTTGAATCTTCTTTATCATGCTAAGAGGAGCAGGAAAAAGCAAAAAATTTCAGAATTGCACCTTGCAATGCGGAGAAATTACTGTTTGTGCATTTACAATATTCATTGATTTTTGCCATTGAAAAACGTCCAGAAATGATTGAAGCTACTGACTGAATGAAAGGAGCTGGCATCTCACTCTCTTTGAATCTTCTTTATCATGCTAAGAGGAGCAGGAAAAAGCAAAAAATTTCAGAATTGCAACTTGCAATGCGGAGAAATTACTGTTTGTGCATTTACAATATTCATTGATTTTTGCCATTGAAAAACATCATGTTATTCATATACCAGAAATGATTGAAGCTACTGACTGAATGAAAGGAGCTGGCATCTCACTCTCTTTGAATCTTCTTTATCATGCTAAGAGGAGCAGGAAAAAGCAAAAAATTTCAGAATTGCACCTTGCAATGCGGAGAAATTACTGTTTGTGCATTTACAATATTCATTGATTTTTGCCATTGAAAAACGTCCAGAAATGATTGAAGCTACTGACTGAATGAAAGGAGCTGGCATCTCACTCTCTTTGAATCTTCTTTATCATGCTAAGAGGAGCAGGAAAAAGCAAAAAATTTCAGAATTGCACCTTGCAATGCGGAGAAATTACTGTTTGTGCATTTACAATATTCATTGATTTTTGCCATTGAAAAACGCATGTTATTCATTACAGAAATGATTGAAGCTACTGACTGAATGAAAGGAGCTGGCATCTCACTCTCTTTGAATCTTCTTTATCATGCTAAGAGGAGCAGGAAAAAGCAAAAAATTTCAGAATTGCACCTTGCAATGCGGAGAAATTACTGTTTGTGCATTTACAATATTCATTGATTTTTGCCATTGAAAAACATCATGTTATTCATATACCAGAAATGATTGAAGCTACTGACTGAATGAAAGGAGCTGGCATCTCACTCTCTTTGAATCTTCTTTATCATGCTAAGAGGAGCAGGAAAAAGCAAAAAATTTCAGAATTGCACCTTGCAATGCGGAGAAATTACTGTTTGTGCATTTACAATATTCATTGATTTTTGCCATTGAAAAACGTCCAGAAATGATTGAAGCTACTGACTGAATGAAAGGAGCTGGCATCTCACTCTCTTTGAATCTTCTTTATCATGCTAAGAGGAGCAGGAAAAAGCAAAAAATTTCAGAATTGCACCTTGCAATGCGGAGAAATTACTGTTTGTGCATTTACAATATTCATTGATTTTTGCCATTGAAAAACATCATGTTATTCATATACCAGAAATGATTGAAGCTACTGACTGAATGAAAGGAGCTGGAATCTTCTTTATCATGCTAAGAGGAGCAGGAAAAAGCAAAAAATTTCAGAATTGCACCTTGCAATGCGGAGAAATTACTGTTTGTGCATTTACAATATTCATTGATTTTTGCCATTGAAAAACGTCCAGAAATGATTGAAGCTACTGACTGAATGAAAGGAGCTGGCATCTCACTCTCTTTGAATCTTCTTTATCATGCTAAGAGGAGCAGGAAAAAGCAAAAAATTTCAGAATTGCACCTTGCAATGTGGAGAAATTACTGTTTGTGCATTTACAATATTCATTGATTTTTGCCATTGAAAAACATCATGTTATTCATATACCAGAAATGATTGAAGCTACTGACTGAATGAAAGGAGCTGGCATCTCACTCTCTTTGAACCTTCTTTATCATGCTAAGAGGAGCAGGAAAAAGCAAAAAATTTCAGAATTGCACCTTGCAATGCGGAGAAATTACTGTTTGTGCATTTACAATATTCATTGATTTTTGCCATTGAAAAACGTCCAGAAATGATTGAAGCTACTGACTGAATGAAAGGAGCTGGCATCTCACTCTCTTTGAATCTTCTTTATCATGCTAAGAGGAGCAGGAAAAAGCAAAAAATTTCAGAATTGCACCTTGCAATGCGGAGAAATTACTGTTTGTGCTTTTACAATATTCATTGATTTTTGCCATTGAAAAACATCATGTTATTCATATACCAGAAATGTTTGAAGCTACTGACTGAATGAAAGGAGCTGGCATCTCACTCTCTTTGAATCTTCTTTATCATGCTAAGAGGAGCAGGAAAAAGCAAAAAATTTCAGAATTGCAACTTGCAATGCGGAGAAATTACTGTTTGTGCATTTACAATATTCATTGATTTTTGCCATTGAAAAACATCATGTTATTCATATACCAGAAATGATTGAAGCTACTGACTGAATG
>NW_027366534.1:0-70431 GCF_046119375.1 Phyllobates terribilis
GTACTGTACACACAGCTCTACACTACACCTCCATCCTGTCCTGTATCTACTATTCCTGTACTGTACACACAGCTCTACACTACACCTCCATCCTGTCCTGTATCTACTATTCCTGTACTGTACACACAGCTCTACACTACACCTCCATCCTGTCCTGTATCTACTATTCCTGTACACAGCTCTACACTACACCTCCATCCTGTCCTGTATCTACTATTCCTGTACTGTACACACAGCTCTACACTACACCTCCATCCTGTCCTGTATCTACTATTCCTGTACTGTACACACAGCTCTACACTACACCTCCATCCCTGTCCTGTATCTACTATTCTTGTACTGTACACACAGCTCTACACTACACCTCCATCCTGTCCTGTATCTACTATTCCTGTACTGTACACACAGCTCTACACTACACCTCCATCCTGTCCTGTATCTACTATTCCTGTACTGTACACACAGCTCTACACTACACCTCCATCCTGTCCTGTATCTACTATTCCTGTATTGTACACAGCTCTACACTACACCTCCACCCTGTCCTGTATCTACTATTCCTGTACTGTACACACAGCTCTACACTACACCTCCATCCTGTCCTGTATCTACTATTCCTGTACTGTGCACACAGCTCTACACTACACCTCCATCCTGTCCTGTATCTACTATTCTTGTACTGTACACACAGCTCTACACTACACCTCCATCCTGTCCTGTATCTACTATTCCTGTACTGTACACACAGCTCTACACTACACCTCCATCCTGTCCTGTATCTACTATTCCTGTACTGTGCACACAGCTCTACACTACACCTCCATCCTGTCCTGTATCTACTATTCTTGTACTGTACACACAGCTCTACACTACACCTCCATCCTGTCCTGTATCTACTATTCCTGTACTGTACACACAGCTCTACACTACACCTCCATCCTGTCCTGTATCTACTATTCCTGTACTGTACACAGCTCTACACTACACCTCCATCCTGTCCTGTATCTTCTATTCCTGTACTGTACACACAGATCTACACTACACCTCCATCCTGTCCTGTATCTACTATTCCTGTACTGTACACAGCTGTACTATACACCTCCATCCTGTCCTGTATCTACTATTCCTGTACTGTACACAGCTCTACACTACACCTCCATCCTGTCCTGTATCTACTATTCCTGTACTGTACAAAGCTCTACACTACACCTCCATCCTGTCCTGTATCTACTATTCCTGTACTGTACACACAGCTCTACACTACACCTCCATCCTGTCCTGTATCTACTATTCCTGTACTGTACACACAGCTCTACACTACACCTCCATCCTGTCCTGTATCTACTATTCCTGTACTGTACACAGCTCTACACTACACCTCCATCCTGTCCTGTATCTACTATTCCTGTACTGTACACACAGCTCTACACTACACCTCCATCCTGTCCTGTATCTACTATTCCTGTACTGTACACACAGCTCTACACTACACCTCCATCCTATCCTGTACCTACTATTCCTGTACTGTACACAGCTCTACACTACACCTCCATCCTGTCCTGTATCTACTATTCCTGTACACAGCTCTACACTACACCTCCATCCTGTCCTGTATCTACTATTCCTGTACTGTACACAGCTCTACACTACACCTCCATCCTGTCCTGTATCTACTATTCCTGTACTGTACAAAGCTCTACACTACACCTCCAACCTGTCCTGTATCTACTATTCCTGTACTGTACACACAGCTCTACACTACACCTCCATCCTGTCCTGTATCTACTATTCCTGTACTGTACACACAGCTCTACACTACACCTCCATCCTGTCCTGTATCTACTATTTCTGTACTGTACACACAGCTCTACACTACACCTCCATCCTGTCCTGTATCTACTATTCCTATACACAGCTCTACACTACACCTCCATCCTGTCCTGTACCTACTATTCCTGTACTTTACACAGCTCTACACTACACCTCCATCCTGTCCTGTATCTACTATTCCTGTACACAGCTCTACACTACACCTGCATCCTGTCCTGTATCTACTATTCCTGTACTGTACACACAGCTCTACACTACACCTCCATCCTGTCCTGTATCTACTATTCCTGTACTGTACAAAGCTCTACACTACACCTCCATCCTGTCCTGTATCTACTATTCCTGTACTGTACACACAGCTCTACACTACACCTCCATCCTGTCCTGTATCTACTATTCCTGTACTGTACACAGCTCTACACTACACCTCCATCCTGTCCTGTATCTACTATTCCTGTACACAGCTCTACACTACACCTCCATCCTGTCCTGTATCTACTATTCCTGTACTGTACACACAGCTCTACACTACACCTCCATCCTGTCCTGTATCTACTATTCCCGTACTGTACACACAGCTGTACACTACACCTCCATCCTGTCCTGTTTCTACTATTCCTGTACTGTACACAGCTCTACACTACACCTCCATCCTGTCCTGTATCTACTATTCCTGTACTGTACACAGCTCTACACTACACCTCCATCCTGTCCTGTATCTACTATTCCTGTACTGTACACAGCTCTACACTACACCTCCATCCTGTCCTGTATCTACTATTCCTGTACTGTACACACAGCTCTACACTACACCTCCATCCTGTCCTGTATCTACTATTCCTGTACTGTACACACAGCTCTACACTACACCTCCATCCTGTCCTGTATCTACTATTCCTGTACTGTACACACAGCTCTACACTACACCTCCATCCTCTCCTGTATCTACTATTCTACTGTACACAGCTCTACACTACACCTCCATCCTGTCCTGTATCTACTATTCCTGTACTGTACACACAGCTCTACACTACACCTCCATCCTGTCCTGTATCTACTATTCCTGTACTGTACACAGCTCTACACTACACCTCCATCCTGTCCTGTATCTACTATTCCTGTACTGTACACAGCTCTACACTACACCTCCATCCTGTCCTGTATCTACTATTCCTGTACTGTACACAGCTCTACACTACACCTCCATCCTGTCCTGTATCTACTATTCCTGTACTGTACACAGCTCTACACTACACCTCCATCCTGTCCTGTATCTACTATTCCTGTACTGTACACACAGCTCTACACTACACCTCCATCCTGTCCTGTATCTACTATTCCTGTACTGTACACACAGCTCTACACTACACCTCCATCCTGTCCTGTATCTACTATTCCTGTACTGTACACAGCTCTACACTACACCTCCATCCTGTCCTGTATCTACTATTCCTGTACTGTACACACAGCTCTACACTACACCTCCATCCTGTCCTGTATCTACTATTCCTGTACTGTACACACAGCTCTACACTACACCTCCATCCTGTCCTGTATCTACTATTCTTGTACTGTACACACAGCTTTACACTACACCTCCATCCTGTCCTGTATCTACTATTCTTGTACTGTACACACAGCTCTATACTACACCTCCATCCTGTCCTGTATCTACTATTCCTGTACTGTACACACAGCTCTACACTACAACTCCATCCGGTCCTGTATCTACTATTCCTGTACTGTACACACAGCTTTACACTACACCTCCATTCTGTCCTGTATCTACTATTCCTGTACTGTACACACAGCTCTATACTACACCTCCATCCTGTCCTGTATCTACTATTCCTGTACTGTACACACAGCTCTACACTACACCTCCATCCTGTCCTGTATCTACTATTCCTGTACTGTACACACAGCTTTACACTACACCTCCATCCTGTCCTGTATCTACTATTCCTGTACTGTACACACAGCTTTACACTACACCTCCATCCTGTCCTGTATCTACTATTCTTGTACTGTACACACAGCTCTATACTACACCTCCATCCTGTCCTGTATCTACTATTCCTGTACTGTACACACAGCTCTACACTACACCTCCATCCTGTCCTGTATCTACTATTCTTGTACTGTACACACAGCTTTACACTACACCTCCATCCTGTCCTGTATCTACTATTCCTGTACTGTACACAGCTCTATACTACACCTCCATCCTGTCCTGTATCTACTATTCCTGTACTGTACACAGCTCTACACTACACCTCCATCCTGTCCTGTATCTACTATTCCTGTACTGTACACACAGCTCTACACTACACCTCCATCCTGTCCTGTATCTACTATTCCTGTACTGTACACACAGCTCTACACTACACCTCCATCCTGTCCTGTATCTACTATTCCTGTACACAGCTCTACACTACACCTCCATCCTGTCCTGTATCTACTATTCCTGTACTGTACACAGCTCTACACTACACCTCCATCCTCTCCTGTATCTACTATTCCTGTACTGTACAAAGCTCTACACTACACCTCCAACCTGTCCTGTATCTACTATTCCTGTACTGTACACACAGCTCTACACTACACCTCCATCCTGTCCTGTATCTACTATTCCTGTACTGTACACACAGCTCTACACTACACCTCCATCCTGTCCTGTATCTACTATTTCTGTACTGTACACACAGCTCTACACTACACCTCCATCCTGTCCTGTATCTACTATCCTATACACAGCTCTACACTACACCTCCATCCTGTCCTGTACCTACTATTCCTGTACTTTACACAGCTCTACACTACACCTCCATCCTGTCCTGTATCTACTATTCCTGTACACAGCTCTACACTACACCTGCATCCTGTCCTGTATCTACTATTCCTGTACTGTACACACAGCTCTACACTACACCTCCATCCTGTCCTGTATCTACTATTCCTGTACTGTACAAAGCTCTACACTACACCTCCATCCTGTCCTGTATCTACTATTCCTGTACTGTACACACAGCTCTACACTACACCTCCATCCTGTCCTGTATCTACTATTCCTGTACTGTACACAGCTCTACACTACACCTCCATCCTGTCCTGTATCTACTATTCCTGTACACAGCTCTACACTACACCTCCATCCTGTCCTGTATCTACTATTCCTGTACTGTACACACAGCTCTACACTACACCTCCATCCTGTCCTGTATCTACTATTCCCGTACTGTACACACAGCTGTACACTACACCTCCATCCTGTCCTGTTTCTACTATTCCTGTACTGTACACAGCTCTACACTACACCTGCATCCTGTCCTGTATCTACTATTCCTGTACTGTACACACAGCTCTACACTACACCTCCATCCTGTCCTGTATCTACTATTCCTGTACTGTACAAAGCTCTACACTACACCGTCTGTATCTACTATTCCTGTACTGTACACACAGCTCTACACTACACCTCCATCCTGTCCTGTATCTACTATTCCTGTACTGTACACAGCTCTACACTACACCTCCATCCTGTCCTGTATCTACTATTCCTGTACACAGCTCTACACTACACCTCCATCCTGTCCTGTATCTACTATTCCTGTACTGTACACACAGCTCTACACTACACCTCCATCCTGTCCTGTATCTACTATTCCCGTACTGTACACACAGCTGTACACTACACCTCCATCCTGTCCTGTTTCTACTATTCCTGTACTGTACACAGCTCTACACTACACCTCCATCCTGTCCTGTATCTACTATTCCTGTACTGTACACAGCTCTACACTACACCTCCATCCTGTCCTGTATCTACTATTCCTGTACTGTACACAGCTCTACACTACACCTCCATCCTGTCCTGTATCTACTATTCCTGTACTGTACACACAGCTCTACACTACACCTCCATCCTGTCCTGTATCTACTATTCCTGTACTGTACACACAGCTCTACACTACACCTCCATCCTGTCCTGTATCTACTATTCCTGTACTGTACACACAGCTCTACACTACACCTCCATCCTCTCCTGTATCTACTATTCCTGTACACAGCTCTACACTACACCTCCATCCTGTCCTGTATCTACTATTCCTGTACTGTACACACAGCTCTACACTACACCTCCATCCTGTCCTGTATCTACTATTCCTGTACTGTACACAGCTCTACACTACACCTCCATCCTGTCCTGTATCTACTATTCTTGTACTGTACACACAGCTCTACACTACACCTCCATCCTGTCCTGTATCTACTATTCCTGTACTGTACACACAGCTCTACACTACACCTCCATCCTGTCCTGTATCTACTATTCCTGTACTGTACACACAGCTCTACACTACACCTCCATCCTGTCCTGTATCTACTATTCCTGTACTGTACACAGCTCTACACTACACCTCCAACCTGTCCTGTATCTACTATTCCTGTACTGTACACACAGCTCTACACTACACCTCCATCCTGTCCTGTATCTACTATTCCTTGTACTGTACACACAGCTCTACACTACACCTCCATCTGTCCTGTATCTACTATTCCCTGTACACACAGCTCTACACTACACCTCCATCCTGTCCTGTATCTACTATTCCTGTACTGTGCACACAGCTCTACACTACACCTCCATCCTGTCCTGTATCTACTATTCTTGTACTGTACACACAGCTCTACACTACACCTCCATCCTGTCCTGTATCTACTTTCCTTATGTACCTGTACACACAGCTCTACACTACACCTCCATCCTGTCCTGTATCTACTATTCCTGTACTGTACACACAGCTCTACACTACACCTCCATCCTGTCCTGTATCTACTATTCCTGTACTGTACACAGCTCTACACTACACCTCCATCCTGTCCTGTATCTTCTATTCCTGTACTGTACACACAGATCTACACTACACCTCCATCCTGTCCTGTATCTACTATTCCTGTACTGTACACAGCTGTACTATACACCTCCATCCTGTCCTGTATCTACTATTCCTGTACTGTACACAGCTCTACACTACACCTCCATCCTGTCCTGTATCTACTATTCCTGTACTGTACAATGCTCTACACTACACCTCCATCCTGTCCTGTATCTACTATTCCTGTACTGTACACACAGCTCTACACTACACCTCCATCCTGTCCTGTATCTACTATTCCTGTACTGTGCACACAGCTCTACACTACACCTCCATCCTGTCCTGTATCTACTATTCTTGTACTGTACACACAGCTCTACACTACACCTCCATCCTGTCCTGTATCTACTATTCCTGTACACACAGCTCTACACTACACCTCCATCCTGTCCTGTATCTACTATTCCTGTACTGTACACACAGCTCTACACTACACCTCCATCCTGTCCTGTATCTACTATTCCTGTACTGTACACAGCTCTACACTACACCTCCATCCTGTCCTGTATCTTCTATTCCTGTACTGTACACACAGATCTACACTACACCTCCATCCTGTCCTGTATCTACTATTCCTGTACTGTACACAGCTGTACTATACACCTCCATCCTGTCCTGTATCTACTATTCCTGTACTGTACACAGCTCTACACTACACCTCCATCCTGTCCTGTATCTACTATTCCTGTACTGTACAATGCTCTACACTACACCTCCATCCTGTCCTGTATCTACTATTCCTGTACTGTACACACAGCTCTACACTACACCTCCATCCTGTCCTGTAATCTACTATTCCTGTACTGTACACACAGCTCTACACTACACCTCCATCCTGTCCTGTATCTACTATTCCTGTACTGTACACAGCTCTACACTACACCTCCATCCTGTCCTGTATCTACTATTCCTGTACTGTACACACAGCTCTACACTACACCTCCATCCTGTCCTGTATCTACTATTCCTGTACTGTACACACAGCTCTACACTACACCTCCATCCTATCCTGTACCTACTATTCCTGTACTGTACACAGCTCTACACTACACCTCCATCCTGTCCTGTATCTACTATTCCTGTACACAGCTCTACACTACACCTCCATCCTGTCCTGTATCTACTATTCCTGTACTGTACACAGCTCTACACTACACCTCCATCCTGTCCTGTATCTACTATTCCTGTACTGTACAAAGCTCTACACTACACCTCCAACCTGTCCTGTATCTACTATTCCTGTACTGTACACACAGCTCTACACTACACCTCCATCCTGTCCTGTATCTACTATTCCTGTACTGTACACACAGCTCTACACTACACCTCCATCCTGTCCTGTATCTACTATTCCTATACACAGCTCTACACTACACCTCCATCCTGTCCTGTACCTACTATTCCTGTACTTTACACAGCTCTACACTACACCTCCATCCTGTCCTGTATCTACTATTCCTGTACACAGCTCTACACTACACCTGCCATCCTGTCCTGTATCTACTATTCCTGTACTGTACACACAGCTCTACACTACACCTCCATCCTGTCCTGTATCTACTATTCCTGTACTGTACAAAGCTCTACACTACACCTCCATCCTGTCCTGTATCTACTATTCCTGTACTGTACACACAGCTCTACACTACACCTCCATCCTGTCCTGTATCTACTATTCCTGTACTGTACACAGCTCTACACTACACCTCCATCCTGTCCTGTATCTACTATTCCTGTACTGTACACACAGCTCTACACTACACCTCCATCCTGTCCTGTATCTACTATTCCTGTACTGTACACAGCTCTACACTACACCTCCATCCTGTCCTGTATCTACTATTCCTGTACACAGCTCTACACTACACCTCCATCCTGTCCTGTATCTACTATTCCTGTACTGTACACACAGCTCTACACTACACCTCCATCCTGTCCTGTATCTACTATTCCCGTACTGTACACACAGCTGTACACTACACCTCCATCCTGTCCTGTTTCTACTATTCCTGTACTGTACACAGCTCTACACTACACCTCCATCCTGTCCTGTATCTACTATTCCTGTACTGTACACAGCTCTACACTACACCTCCATCCTGTCCTGTATCTACTATTCCTGTACTGTACACAGCTCTACACTACACCTCCATCCTGTCCTGTATCTACTATTCCTGTACTGTACACACAGCTCTACACTACACCTCCATCCTGTCCTGTATCTACTATTCCTGTACTGTACACACAGCTCTACACTACACCTCCATCCTGTCCTGTATCTACTATTCCTGTACTGTACACACAGCTCTACACTACACCTCCATCCTCTCCTGTATCTACTATTCCTGTACACAGCTCTACACTACACCTCCATCCTGTCCTGTATCTACTATTCCTGTACTGTACACACAGCTCTACACTACACCTCCATCCTGTCCTGTATCTACTATTCCTGTACTGTACACAGCTCTACACTACACCTCCATCCTGTCCTGTATCTACTATTCCTGTACTGTACACAGCTCTACACTACACCTCCATCCTGTCCTGTATCTACTATTCCTGTACTGTACACAGCTCTACACTACACCTCCATCCTGTCCTGTATCTACTATTCCTGTACTGTACACAGCTCTACACTACACCTCCATCCTGTCCTGTATCTACTATTCCTGTACTGTACACACAGCTCTACACTACACCTCCATCCTGTCCTGTATCTACTATTCCTGTACTGTACACACAGCTCTACACTACACCTCCATCCTGTCCTGTATCTACTATTCCTGTACTGTACACAGCTCTACACTACACCTCCATCCTGTCCTGTATCTACTATTCCTGTACTGTACACAGCTCTACACTACACCTCCATCCTGTCCTGTATCTACTATTCCTGTACTGTACACACAGCTCTACACTACACCTCCATCCTGTCCTGTATCTACTATTCCTGTACTGTACACACAGCTCTACACTACACCTCCATCCTGTCCTGTATCTACTATTCTTGTACTGTACACACAGCTTTACACTACACCTCCATCCTGTCCTGTATCTACTATTCTTGTACTGTACACACAGCTCTATACTACACCTCCATCCTGTCCTGTATCTACTATTCCTGTACTGTACACACAGCTCTACACTACACCTCCATCCTGTCCTGTATCTACTATTCCTGTACTGTACACACAGCTTTACACTACACCTCCATCCTGTCCTGTATCTACTATTCTTGTACTGTACACACAGCTTTACACTACACCTCCATCCTGTCCTGTATCTACTATTCCTGTACTGTACACAGCTCTATACTACACCTCCATCCTGTCCTGTATCTACTATTCCTGTACTGTACACAGCTCTACACTACACCTCCATCCTGTCCTGTATCTACTATTCCTGTACTGTACACACAGCTCTACACTACACCTCCATCCTGTCCTGTATCTACTATTCCTGTACTGTACACACAGCTCTACACTACACCTCCATCCTGTCCTGTATCTACTATTCCTGTACACAGCTCTACACTACACCTCCATCCTGTCCTGTATCTACTATTCCTGTACTGTACACAGCTCTACACTACACCTCCATCCTGTCCTGTATCTACTATTCCTGTACTGTACACAGCTCTACACTACACCTCCATCCTGTCCTGTATCTACTATTCCTGTACTGTACACAGCTCTACACTACACCTCCATCCTGTCCTGTATCTACTATTCCTGTACTGTACACACAGCTCTACACTACACCTCCATCCTGTCCTGTATCTACTATTCCTGTACTGTACACACAGCTCTACACTACACCTCCATCCTGTCCTGTATCTACTATTCCTGTACACAGCTCTACACTACACCTCCATCCTGTCCTGTATCTACTATTCCTGTACTGTACACACAGCTCTACACTACACCTCCATCCTGTCCTGTATCTACTATTCCTATACTGCACACACAGCTCTACACTACACCTCCATCCTGTCCTGTATCTACTATTCCTGTACTGTACACACAGCTCTACACTACACCTCCATCCTGTCCTGTATCTACTATTCCTGTACTGTACACACAGCTCTACACTACACCTCCATCCTGTCCTGTATCTACTATTCCTGTACTGCACAAAGCTCTACACTACACCTCCAACCTGTCCTGTATCTACTATTCCTGTACTGTACACACAGCTCTACACTACACCTCCATCCTGTCCTGTATCTACTATTCCTGTACTGTACACACAGCTCTACACTACACCTCCATCCTGTCCTGTATCTACTATTTCTGTACTGTACACACAGCTCTACACTACACCTCCATCCTGTCCTGTATCTACTATTCCTATACACAGCTCTACACTACACCTCCATCCTGTCCTGTACCTACTATTCCTGTACTGTACACAGCTCTACACTACACCTCCATCCTGTCCTGTATCTACTATTCCTGTACACAGCTCTACACTACACCTGCATCCTGTCCTGTATCTACTATTCCTGTACTGTACACACAGCTCTACACTACACCTCCATCCTGTCCTGTATCTACTATTCCTGTACTGTACAAAGCTCTACACTACACCTCCATCCTGTCCTGTATCTACTATTCCTGTACTGTACACACAGCTCTACACTACACCTCCATCCTGTCCTGTATCTACTATTCCTGTACTGTACACAGCTCTACACTACACCTCCATCCTGTCCTGTATCTACTATTCCTGTACACAGCTCTACACTACACCTCCATCCTGTCCTGTATCTACTATTCCTGTACTGTACACACAGCTCTACACTACACCTCCATCCTGTCCTGTATCTACTATTCCCGTACTGTACACACAGCTGTACACTACACCTCCATCCTGTCCTGTTTCTACTATTCCTGTACTGTACACAGCTCTACACTACACCTCCATCCTGTCCTGTATCTACTATTCCTGTACTGTACACAGCTCTACACTACACCTCCATCCTGTCCTGTATCTACTATTCCTGTACTGTACACAGCTCTACACTACACCTCCATTATGTCCTGTATCTACTATTCCTGTACTGTGCACACAGCTCTACACTACACCTCCATCCTGTCCTGTATCTACTATTCCTGTACTGTACACACAGCTCTACACTACACCTCCATCCTGTCCTGTATCTACTATTCCTGTACTGTACACACAGCTCTACACTACACCTCCATCCTGTCCTGTATCTACTATTCTTGTACTGTACACACAGCTCTATACTACACCTCCATCCTGTCCTGTATCTACTATTCCTGTACTGTACACAGCTCTATACTACACCTCCATCCTGTCCTGTATCTACTATTCCTGTACTGTACACAGCTCTACACTACACCTCCATCCTGTCCTGTATCTACTATTCCTGTACTGTACACAGCTCTACACTACACCTCCATCCTGTCCTGTATCTACTATTCCTGTACTGTACACAACTCTACACTACACTTCCATCCTGTCCTGTATCTACTATTCCTGTACTGTATACACAGCTCTACACTGCAACTCCATCCTGTCCTGTATCTACTATTCCTGTACCGTACACACAGCTCTACACTACACCTCCATCCTGTCCTGTATCTATTATTCCTGTACCGTACACACAGCTCTACACTACACCTCCATCCTGTCCTGTATCTATTATTCCTGTACCGTACACACAGCTCTACACTACACCTCCATCCTGTCCTGTATCTACTATTCCTGTACTGTACACAGCTCTACACTACACCTCCATCCTGTCCTGTATCTACTATTCCTGTACTGTACACACAGCTCTACACTACACCTCCATCCTGTCCTGAATCTACTATTCCTGTACTGTACACAGCTCTACACTACACCTCCATCCTGTCCTGTATCTACTATTCCTGTACTGTACACAGCTCTACACTACACCTCCATCCTGTCCTGTATCTACTATTCCTGTGCTGTACACACAGCTCTACACTACACCTCCATCCTGTCCTGTATCTACTATTCCTGTACTGTACACACAGCTCTACACTACACCTCCATCCTGTCCTGTATCTACTATTCCTGTACTGTACACACAGCTCTACACTACACCTCCATCCTGTCCTGTATCTACTATTCCTGTACTGTACACACAGCTCTACACTACACCTCCATCCTGTCCTGTATCTACTATTCCTATACTGCACACACAGCTCTACACTACACCTCCATCCTGTCCTGTATCTACTATTCCTGTACTGTACACACAGCTCTACACTACACCTCCATCCTGTCCTGTATCTACTATTCCTGTACTGTACACACAGCTCTACACTACACCTCCATCCTGTCCTGTATCTACTATTCCTATACTGCACACACAGCTCTACACTACACCTCCATCCTGTCCTGTATCTACTATTCCTGTACTGTACACACAGCTCTACACTACACCTCCATCCTGTCCTGTATCTACTATTCTTGTACTGTACACACAGCTCTACACTACACCTCCATCCTGTCCTGTATCTACTATTCTTGTACTGTACACACAGCTCTACACTACACCTCCATCCTGTCCTGTATCTACTATTCTTGTACTGTACACACAGCTCTACACTACACCTCCATCCTGTCCTGTATCTACTATTCCTGTACTGTACACACAGCTCTATACTACACCTCCATCCTGTCCTGTATCTTCTATTCCTGTACTGTACACACAGCTCTACACTACACCTCCATCCTGTCCTGTATCTACTATTCCTGTACTGTACACACAGCTCTACACTACACCTCCATCCTGTCCTGTATCTACTATTCCTGTACTGTACACACAGCTCTACACTACACCTCCATCCTGTCCTGTATCTACTATTCCTGTACTGTACACAGCTCTACACTACACCTCCATCCTGTCCTGTATCTACTATTCTTGTACTGTACACACAGCTCTACACTACACCTCCATCCTGTCCTGTATCTACTATTCCTGTACTGTACACACAGCTCTACACTACACCTCCATCCTGTCCTGTATCTACTATTCCTGTATTGTACACAGCTCTACACTACACCTCCACCCTGTCCTGTATCTACTATTCCTGTACTGTACACACAGCTCTACACTACACCTCCACCCTGTCCTGTATCTACTATTCCTGTACTGTACACACAGCTCTACACTACACCTCCATCCTGTCCTGTATCTACTATTCCTGTACTGTACACACAGCTCTACACTACACCTCCATCCTGTCCAGTATCTACTATTCCTGTACTGTGCACACAGCTCTACACTACACCTCCATCCTGTCCTGTATCTACTATTCCTGTACTGTACACACAGCTCTACACTACACCTCCATCCTGTCCTGTATCTACTATTCCTGTACTGTACACACAGCTCTACACTACACCTCCATCCTGTCCTGTATCTACTATTCCTGTACTGTACACAGCTCTACACTACACCTCCATCCTGTCCTGTATCTTCTATTCCTGTACTGTACACACAGATCTACACTACACCTCCATCCTGTCCTGTATCTACTATTCCTGTACTGTACACAGCTGTACTATACACCTCCATCCTGTCCTGTATCTACTATTCCTGTACTGTACACAGCTCTACACTACACCTCCATCCTGTCCTGTATCTACTATTCCTGTACTGTACACACAGCTCTACACTACACCTCCATCCTGTCCTGTATCTACTATTCCTGTACTGTACACACAGCTCTACCCTACACCTCCATCCTGTCCTGTATTTACTATTCCTGTACTGTACACAGCTCTACACTACACCTCCATCCTGTCCTTTATCTACTATTCCTGTACTGTACACAGCTGTACACTACACCTCCATCCTGTCCTGTACCTACTATTCCTGTACTGTACACAGCTCTACACTACACCTCCATCCTGTCCTGTATCTACTATTCCTGTACACAGCTCTACACTACACCTCCATCCTGTCCTGTATCTACTATTCCTATACTGTACACACAGCTCTACACTACACCTCCATCCTGTCCTGTATCTACTATTCCTGTACTGTACAAAGCTCTACACTACACCTCCATCCTGTCCTGTATCTACTATTCCTGTACTGTACACAGCTCTACACTACACCTCCATCCTGTCCTGTATCTACTATTCCTGTACTGTACACACAGCTCTACACTACACCTCCATCCTGTCCTGTATCTACTATTCCTGTACTGTACACACAGCTCTACACTACACCTCCATCCTGTCCTGTATCTACTATTCCTGTACTGTACACAGCTCTACACTACACCTCCATCCTGTCCTGTATCTACTATTCCTGTACACAGCTCTACACTACACCTGCATCCTGTCCTGTATCTACTATTCCTGTACTGTACACACAGCTCTACACTACACCTCCATCCTGTCCTGTATCTACTATTCCTGTACTGTACACAGCTCTACACTACACCTCCATCCTGTCCTGTATCTACTATTCCTGTACTGTACACACAGCTCTACACTACACCTCCATCCTGTCCAGTATCTACTATTCCTGTACTGTACACACAGCTCTACACTACACCTCCATCCTGTCCTGTATCTACTATTCCTATACTGTACACACAGCTCTACACTACACCTCCATCCTGTCCTGTATCTACTATTCCTGTACTGTACACAGCTCTACACTACACCTCCATCCTGTCCTGTATCTACTATTCCTGTACTGTACACAGCTCTACACTACACCTCCATCCTGTCCTGTATCTACTATTCCTGTACACAGCTCTACACTACACCTCCATCCTGTCCTGTATCTACTATTCCTGTACTGTACACACAGCTCTACACTACACCTCCATCCTGTCCTGTATCTACTATTCCTGTACTGTACACAGCTCTACACTACACCTCCATCCTGTCCTGTATCTACTATTCCTGTACACAGCTCTACACTACACCTCCATCCTGTCCTGTATCTACTATTCCTGTACTGTACACACAGCTCTACACTACACCTCCATCCTGTCCTGTATCTACTATTCCTGTACTGTACACACAGCTCTACACTACACCTCCATCCTGTCCTGTATCTACTATTCCTGTACTGTACACAGCTCTACACCTCCATCCTGTCCTGTATCTACTATTCCTGTACTGTACACACAACTCTACACCTCCATCCAGTCCTGTATCTACTATTCCTGTACTGTACACACAGCTCTACACTACACCTCCATCCTGTCCTGTATCTACTATTCCTGTACTGTACACACAACTCTACACCTCCATCCTGTCCTGTATCTACTATTCCTGTACTGTACACAGCTCTACACTACACCTCCATCCTGTCCTGTATCTACTATTCCTGTACTGTACACACAGCTCTACACTACACCTCCATCCTGTCCTGTATCTACTATTCCTGTACTGTACACACAGCTCTACACTACACCTCCATCCTGTCCTGTATCTACTATTCCTGTACTGTACACACAGCTCTACACTACACCTCCATCCTGTCCTGTATCTACTATTCCTGCACTGTACACCGCTCTACACTACACCTCCATCCTGTCCTGTATCTACTATTCCTGTACTGTACACAGCTCTACACTACACCTCCATCCTGTCCTGTATCTACTATTCCTGTACTGTACACACAGCTCTACACTACACCTCCATCCTGTCCTGTATCTACTATTCCTGCACTGTACACCGCTCTACACTACACCTCCATCCTGTCCTGTATCTACTATTCCTGTACTGTACACAGCTCTACACTACACCTCCATCCTGTCCTGTATCTACTATTCCTGTACTGTACACAGCACTACACTACACCTCCATCCTGTCCTGTATCTACTATTCCTGTACTGTACACACAGCTCTACACTACACCTCCATCCTGTCCTGTATCTACTATTCCTGTACTGTACACACAGCTCTACACTACACCTCCATCCTGTCCTGTATCTACTATTCCTGTACTGTACACACAGCTCTATACTACACCTCCATCCTGTCCTGTATCTACTATTCCTGTACTGTACACACAGCTCTACACTACACCTCCATCCTGTCCTGTATCTACTATTCCTGTACTGTACACACAGCTCTACACTACACCTCCATCCTGTCCTATATCTACTATTCCTGTACTGTACACACAGCTCTACACTACACCTCCATCCTGTCCTGTATCTACTATTCCTGTACTGTACACAGCTCTACACTACACCTCCATCCTGTCCTGTATCTACTATTCTTGTACTGTACACACAGCTCTACACTACACCTCCATCCTGTCCTGTATCTACTATTCCTGTACTGTACACACAGCTCTACACTACACCTCCATCCTGTCCTGTATCTACTATTCCTGTATTGTACACAGCTCTACACTACACCTCCACCCTGTCCTGTATCTACTATTCCTATACTGTACACACAGCTCTACACTACACCTCCACCCTGTCCTGTATCTACTATTCCTGTACTGTACACACAGCTCTACACTACACCTCCATCCTGTCCTGTATCTACTATTCCTGTACTGTGCACACAGCTCTACACTACACCTCCATCCTGTCCTGTATCTACTATTCCTGTACACACAGCTCTACACTACACCTCCATCCTGTCCTGTATCTACTATTCCTGTACTGTACACACAGCTCTACACTACACCTCCATCCTGTCCTGTATCTACTATTCCTGTACTGTACACAGCTCTACACTACACCTCCATCCTGTCCTGTATCTTCTATTCCTGTACTGTACACACAGATCTACACTACACCTCCATCCTGTCCTGTATCTACTATTCCTGTACTGTACACAGCTGTACTATACACCTCCATCCTGTCCTGTATCTACTATTCCTGTACTGTACACAGCTCTACACTACACCTCCATCCTGTCCTGTATCTACTATTCCTGTACTGTACACACAGCTCTACACTACACCTCCATCCTGTCCTGTATCTACTATTCCTGTACTGTACAAAGCTCTACACTACACCTCCATCCTGTCCTGTATCTACTATTCCTGTACTGTACACACAGCTCTACACTACACCTCCATCCTGTCCTGTATCTACTATTCCTGTACTGTACACAGCTCTACACTACACCTCCATCCTGTCCTGTATCTACTATTCCTGTACTGTACACACAGCTCTACACTACACCTCCATCCTGTCCTGTATCTACTATTCCTGTACTGTACACACAGCTCTACACTACACCTCCATCCTGTCCTGTATCTACTATTCCTGTACTGTACACAGCTCTACACTACACCTCCATCCTGTCCTGTATCTACTATTCCTGTACTGTACACAGCTCTACACTACACCTCCTTCCTGTCCTGTATCTACTATTCCTGTACTGTACACAGCTCTACACTACACCTCCATCCTGTCCTGTATCTACTATTCCTGTACTGTACACAGCTCTACACTACACCTCCATCCTGTCCTGTATCTACTATTCCTGTACTGTACACAGCTCTACTCTACACCTCCATCCTGTCCTGTATCTACTATTCCTGTATTGTACACAGCTCTACACTACACCTCCATCCTGTCCTGTATCTACTATTCCTGTACTGTACACACAGCTCTACACTACACCTCCATCCTGTCCTGTCTCTACTATTCCTGTACTGTACACAGCTCTACACTACACCTCCATCCTGTCCTGTATCTACTATTCCTGTACTGTACACACAACTCTACACCTCCATCCAGTCCTGTATCTACTATTCCTGTACTGTACACACAGCTCTACACTACACCTCCATCCTGTCCTGTATCTACTATTCCTGTACTGTACACACAACTCTACACCTCCATCCTGTCCTGTATCTACTATTCCTGTACTGTACACAGCTCTACACTACACCTCCATCCTGTCCTGTATCTACTATTCCTGTACTGTACACACAGCTCTACACTACACCTCCATCCTGTCCTGTATCTACTATTCCTGTACTGTACACACAGCTCTACACTACACCTCCATCCTGTCCTGTATCTACTATTCCTGTACTGTACACACAGCTCTACACTACACCTCCATCCTGTCCTGTATCTACTATTCCTGCACTGTACACCGCTCTACACTACACCTCCATCCTGTCCTGTATCTACTATTCCTGTACTGTACACAGCTCTACACTACACCTCCATCCTGTCCTGTATCTACTATTCCTGTACTGTACACACAGCTCTACACTACACCTCCATCCTGTCCTGTATCTACTATTCCTGCACTGTACACCGCTCTACACTACACCTCCATCCTGTCCTGTATCTACTATTCCTGTACTGTACACAGCTCTACACTACACCTCCATCCTGTCCTGTATCTACTATTCCTGTACTGTACACAGCACTACACTACACCTCCATCCTGTCCTGTATCTACTATTCCTGTACTGTACACACAGCTCTACACTACACCTCCATCCTGTCCTGTATCTACTATTCCTGTACTGTACACACAGCTCTACACTACACCTCCATCCTGTCCTGTATCTACTATTCCTGTACTGTACACACAGCTCTATACTACACCTCCATCCTGTCCTGTATCTACTATTCCTGTACTGTACACACAGCTCTACACTACACCTCCATCCTGTCCTGTATCTACTATTCCTGTACTGTACACACAGCTCTACACTACACCTCCATCCTGTCCTATATCTACTATTCCTGTACTGTACACACAGCTCTACACTACACCTCCATCCTGTCCTGTATCTACTATTCCTGTACTGTACACAGCTCTACACTACACCTCCATCCTGTCCTGTATCTACTATTCTTGTACTGTACACACAGCTCTACACTACACCTCCATCCTGTCCTGTATCTACTATTCCTGTACTGTACACACAGCTCTACACTACACCTCCATCCTGTCCTGTATCTACTATTCCTGTATTGTACACAGCTCTACACTACACCTCCACCCTGTCCTGTATCTACTATTCCTATACTGTACACACAGCTCTACACTACACCTCCACCCTGTCCTGTATCTACTATTCCTGTACTGTACACACAGCTCTACACTACACCTCCATCCTGTCCTGTATCTACTATTCCTGTACTGTGCACACAGCTCTACACTACACCTCCATCCTGTCCTGTATCTACTATTCCTGTACACACAGCTCTACACTACACCTCCATCCTGTCCTGTATCTACTATTCCTGTACTGTACACACAGCTCTACACTACACCTCCATCCTGTCCTGTATCTACTATTCCTGTACTGTACACAGCTCTACACTACACCTCCATCCTGTCCTGTATCTTCTATTCCTGTACTGTACACACAGATCTACACTACACCTCCATCCTGTCCTGTATCTACTATTCCTGTACTGTACACAGCTGTACTATACACCTCCATCCTGTCCTGTATCTACTATTCCTGTACTGTACACAGCTCTACACTACACCTCCATCCTGTCCTGTATCTACTATTCCTGTACTGTACACACAGCTCTACACTACACCTCCATCCTGTCCTGTATCTACTATTCCTGTACTGTACAAAGCTCTACACTACACCTCCATCCTGTCCTGTATCTACTATTCCTGTACTGTACACACAGCTCTACACTACACCTCCATCCTGTCCTGTATCTACTATTCCTGTACTGTACACAGCTCTACACTACACCTCCATCCTGTCCTGTATCTACTATTCCTGTACTGTACACACAGCTCTACACTACACCTCCATCCTGTCCTGTATCTACTATTCCTGTACTGTACACACAGCTCTACACTACACCTCCATCCTGTCCTGTATCTACTATTCCTGTACTGTACACAGCTCTACACTACACCTCCATCCTGTCCTGTATCTACTATTCCTGTACTGTACACAGCTCTACACTACACCTCCTTCCTGTCCTGTATCTACTATTCCTGTACTGTACACAGCTCTACACTACACCTCCATCCTGTCCTGTATCTACTATTCCTGTACTGTACACAGCTCTACACTACACCTCCATCCTGTCCTGTATCTACTATTCCTGTACTGTACACAGCTCTACTCTACACCTCCATCCTGTCCTGTATCTACTATTCCTGTATTGTACACAGCTCTACACTACACCTACATCCTGTCCTGTATCTACTATTCCTGTACTGTACACAGCTCTACACTACACCTCCATCCTGTCCTGTATCTACTATTCCTGTACTGTACACACAGCTCTACACTACACCTCCATCCTGTCCTGTATCTATTATTCCTGTACTGTACACACAGCTCTACACTACACCTCCATCCTGTCCTGTATCTATTATTCCTGTACCGTACACACAGCTCTACACTACACCTCCATCCTGTCCTGTATCTACTATTCCTGTACTGTACACAGCTCTACACTACACCTCCATCCTGTCCTGTATCTACTATTCCTGTACTGTACACACAGCTCTACACTACACCTCCATCCTGTCCTGTCTCTACTATTCCTGTACTGTACACAGCTCTACACTACACCTCCATCCTGTCCTGTATCTACTATTCCTGTACTGTACACAGCTCTACACTACACCTCCATCCTGTCCTGTATCTACTATTCCTGTACTGTACACACAGCTCTACACTACACCTCCATCCTGTCCTGTATCTACTATTCCTGTACTGTACACACAGCTCTACACTACACCTCCATCCTGTCCTGTATCTACTATTCCTGTACTGTACACACAGCTCTACACTACACCTCCATCCTGTCCTGTATCTACTATTCCTGTACTGTACACACAGCTCTACACTACACCTCCATCCTGTCCTGTATCTACTATTCCTATACTGCACACACAGCTCTACACTACACCTCCATCCTGTCCTGTATCTACTATTCCTGTACTGTACACACAGCTCTACACTACACCTCCATCCTGTCCTGTATCTATTATTCCTGTACTGTACACACAGCTCTACACTACACCTCCATCCTGTCCTGTATCTACTATTCTTGTACTGTACACACAGCTCTACACTACACCTCCATCCTGTCCTGTATCTACTATTCTTGTACTGTACACACAGCTCTACACTACACCTCCATCCTGTCCTGTATCTACTATTCCTGTACTGTACACACAGCTCTATACTACACCTCCATCCTGTCCTGTATCTACTATTTCTGTACTGTACACACAGCTCTATACTACACCTCCATCCTGTCCTGTATCTACTATTCCTGTACTGTACACACAGCTCTACACTACACCTCCATCCTGTCCTGTGTCTACTATTCCTGTACTGTACACACAGCTCTACACTACACCTCCATCCTGTCCTGTATCTACTATTCCTGTACTGTACACAGCTCTACACTACACCTCCATCCTGTCCTGTATCTACTATTCTTGTACTGTACACACAGCTCTACACTACACCTCCATTCTGTCCTGTATCTACTATTTCTGTACTGTACACACAGCTCTACACTACACCTCCATCCTGTCCTGTATCTACTATTCCTGTATTGTACACAGCTCTACACTACACCTCCACCCTGTCCTGTATCTACTATTCCTGTACTGTACACACAGCTCTACACTACACCTCCACCCTGTCCTGTATCTACTATTCCTGTACTGTACACACAGCTCTACACTACACCTCCATCCTGTCCTGTATCTACTATTCCTGTACTGTGCACACAGCTCTACACTACACCTCCATCCTGTCCTGTATCTACTATTCTTGTACTGTACACACAGCTCTACACTACACCTCCATCCTGTCCTGTATCTACTATTCCTGTACTGTACACACAGCTCTACACTACACCTCCATCCTGTCCTGTATCTACTATTCCTGTACACACAGCTCTACACTACACCTCCATCCTGTCCTGTATCTACTATTCCTGTACTGTACACACAGCTCTACACTACACCTCCATCCTGTCCTGTATCTACTATTCCTGTACTGTACACAGCTCTACACTACACCTCCATCCTGTCCTGTATCTTCTATTCCTGTACTGTACACACAGATCTACACTACACCTCCATCCTGTCCTGTATCTACTATTCCTGTACTGTACACAGCTGTACTATACACCTCCATCCTGTCCTGTATCTACTATTCCTGTACTGTAC
Organism: Phyllobates terribilis; assembly: GCF_046119375.1. Taxonomy (NCBI): domain Eukaryota; kingdom Metazoa; phylum Chordata; class Amphibia; order Anura; family Dendrobatidae; genus Phyllobates; species Phyllobates terribilis. The sequence continues at coordinate 22,920 of NW_027366534.1, forward strand.
ACAGCTCTACACTACACCTCCATCCTGTCCTGTATCTACTATTCCTGTACTGTACACACAGCTCTACACTACACCTCCATCCTGTCCTGTATCTACTATTCCTGTACTGTACACACAGCTGTACACTACACCTCCATCCTGTCCTGTACCTACTATTCCTGTACTGTACACAGCTCTACACTACACCTCCATCCTGTCCTGTATCTACTATTCCTGTACACAGCTCTACACTACACCTCCATCCTGTCCTGTATCTACTATTCCTGTACTGTACACACAGCTCTACACTACACCTCCATCCTGTCCTGTATCTACTATTCCTGTACTATACAAAGCTCTACACTACACCTCCATCCTGTCCTGTATCTACTATTCCTGTACTGTACACACAGCTCTACACTACACCTCCATCCTGTCCTGTATCTACTATTCCTGTACTGTACACACAGCTCTACACTACACCTCCATCCTGTCCTGTATCTACTATTCCTGTACTGTACACACAGCTCTACACTACACCTCCATCCTGTCCTGTATCTACTATTCCTGTACTGTACACAGCTCTACACTACACCTCCATCCTGTCCTGTATCTACTATTCCTGTACTGTACACACAGCTCTACACTACACCTCCATCCTGTCCTGTATCTACTATGCCTGTACTGTACACACAGCTCTACACTACACCTCCATCCTGTCCTGTATCTACTATTCCTGTACTGTACACAGCTCTACACTACACCTCCATCCTGTCCTGTATCTACTATTCCTGTACACAGCTCTACACTACACCTCCATCCTGTCCTGTATCTACTATTCCTGTACTGTACACACAGCTCTACACTACACCTCCATCCTGTCCTGTATCTACTATTCCTGTACTGTACACACAGCTCTACACTACACCTCCATCCTGTCCTGTATCTACTATTCCTGGACTGTACACACAGCTCTACACTACACCTCCATCCTGTCCTGTATCTACTATTCCTGTACTGTACACAGCTCTACACCTCCATCCTGTCCTGTATCTACTATTCCTGTACTGTACACACAACTCTACACCTCCATCCAGTCCTGTATCTACTATTCCTGTACTGTACACACAGCTCTACACTACAACTCCATCCTGTCCTGTATCTACTATTCCTGTACTGTACACACAACTCTACACCTCCATCCTGTCCTGTATCTACTATTCCTGTACTGTACACAGCTCTACACTACACCTCCATCCTGTCCTGTATCTACTATTCCTGTACTGTACACACAACTCTACACCTCCATCCTGTCCTGTATCTACTATTCCTGTACTGTACACACAACTCTACACCTCCATCCTGTCCTGTATCTACTATTTCTGTACTGTACACACAGCTCTACACTACACCTCCATCCTGTCCTGTATCTACTATTCCTGTACTGTACACACAGCTCTACACTACACCTCCATCCTGTCCTGTATCTACTATTCCTGTACTGTACACACAGCTCTACACTACACCTCCATCCTGTCCTGTATCTACTATTCCTGCACTGTACACCGCTCTACACTACACCTCCATCCTGTCCTGTATCTACTATTCCTGTACTGTACACACAGCTCTACACTACACCTCCATCCTGTCCTGTATCTACTATTCCTGTACTGTACACAGCTCTACACTACACCTCCATCCTGTCCTGTATCTACTATTCCTGTACTGTACACAGCTCTACACTACACCTCCATCCTGTCCTGTATCTACTATTCCTGTACTGTACACACAGCTCTACACTACACCTCCATCCTGTCCTGTATCTGCTATTCCTGTACTGTACACAGCTCTACACTACATCTCCATCCTGTCCTGTAACTACTATTCCTGTACTGTACACAGCTCTACACTACACCTCCATCCTGTCCTGTATCTACTATTCCTGTACTGTACACAGCTCTACACTACACCTCCATCCTGTCCTGTATCTTCTATTCCTGTACTGTACACACAGATCTACACTACACCTCCATCCTGTCCTGTATCTACTATTCCTGTACTGTACACAGCTGTACTATACACCTCCATCCTGTCCTGTATCTACTATTCCTGTACTGTACACAGCTCTACACTACACCTCCATCCTGTCCTGTATCTACTATTCCTGTACTGTACACACAGCTCTACACTACACCTCCATCCTGTCCTGTATCTACTATTCCTGTACTGTACACACAGCTCTACACTACACCTCCATCCTGTCCTGTACCTACTATTCCTGTACTGTACACAGCTCTACACTACACCTCCATCCTGTCCTGTATCTACTATTCCTGTACACAGCTCTACACTACACCTCCATCCTGTCCTGTATCTACTATTCCTGTACTGTACACACAGCTCTACACTACACCTCCATCCTGTCCTGTATCTACTATTCCTGTACTGTACAAAGCTCTACACTACACCTCCATCCTGTCCTGTATCTACTATTCCTGTACTGTACACACAGCTCTACACTACACCTCCATCCTGTCCTGTATCTACTATTCCTGTACTGTACACACAGCTCTACACTACACCTCCATCCTGTCCTGTATCTACTATTCCTGTACTGTACACACAGCTCTACACTACACCTCCATCCTGTCCTGTATCTACTATTCCTGTACTGTACACAGCTCTACACTACACCTCCATCCTGTCCTGTATCTACTATTCCTGTACTGTACACACAGCTCTACACTACACCTCCATCCTGTCCTGTATCTACTATGCCTGTACTGTACACACAGCTCTACACTACACCTCCATCCTGTCCTGTATCTACTATTCCTGTACTGTACACAGCTCTACACTACACCTCCATCCTGTCCTGTATCTACTATTCCTGTACACAGCTCTACACTACACCTCCATCCTGTCCTGTATCTACTATTCCTGTACTGTACACACAGCTCTACACTACACCTCCATCCTGTCCTGTATCTACTATTCCTGTACTGTACACACAGCTCTACACTACACCTCCATCCTGTCCTGTATCTACTATTCCTGGACTGTACACACAGCTCTACACTACACCTCCATCCTGTCCTGTATCTACTATTCCTGTACTGTACACAGCTCTACACCTCCATCCTGTCCTGTATCTACTATTCCTGTACTGTACACACAACTCTACACCTCCATCCAGTCCTGTATCTACTATTCCTGTACTGTACACACAGCTCTACACTACAACTCCATCCTGTCCTGTATCTACTATTCCTGTACTGTACACACAACTCTACACCTCCATCCTGTCCTGTATCTACTATTCCTGTACTGTACACAGCTCTACACTACACCTCCATCCTGTCCTGTATCTACTATTCCTGTACTGTACACACAACTCTACACCTCCATCCTGTCCTGTATCTACTATTCCTGTACTGTACACACAACTCTACACCTCCATCCTGTCCTGTATCTACTATTTCTGTACTGTACACACAGCTCTACACTACACCTCCATCCTGTCCTGTATCTACTATTCCTGTACTGTACACACAGCTCTACACTACACCTCCATCCTGTCCTGTATCTACTATTCCTGTACTGTACACACAGCTCTACACTACACCTCCATCCTGTCCTGTATCTACTATTCCTGCACTGTACACCGCTCTACACTACACCTCCATCCTGTCCTGTATCTACTATTCCTGTACTGTACACACAGCTCTACACTACACCTCCATCCTGTCCTGTATCTACTATTCCTGTACTGTACACAGCTCTACACTACACCTCCATCCTGTCCTGTATCTACTATTCCTGTACTGTACACAGCTCTACACTACACCTCCATCCTGTCCTGTATCTACTATTCCTGTACTGTACACACAGCTCTACACTACACCTCCATCCTGTCCTGTATCTGCTATTCCTGTACTGTACACAGCTCTACACTACATCTCCATCCTGTCCTGTAACTACTATTCCTGTACTGTACACAGCTCTACACTACACCTCCATCCTGTCCTGTATCTACTATTCCTGTACTGTACACAGCTCTACACTACACCTCCATCCTGTCCTGTATCTACTATTCCTGTACTGTGCACACAGCTCTACACTACACCTCCATCCTGTCCTGTATCTACTATTCCTGTACTGTACACAGCTCTACACTACACCTCCATCCTGTCCTGTATCTACTATTCCTGTACTGTACACAGCTCTACACTACACCTCCATCCTGTCCTGTATCTGCTATTCCTGTACTGTACACACAGCTCTACACTACACCTCCATCCTGTCCTGTATCTACTATTCCTGTACTGTACACAGCTCTACACTACACCTCCATCCTGTCCTGTATCTGCTATTCCTGTACTGTACACACAGCTCTACACTACACCTCCATCCTGTCCTGTATCTACTATTCCTGTACTGTACACAGCTCTACACTACACCTCCATCCTGTCCTGTATCTACTATTCCTGTACTGTACACAGCTCTACACTACACCTCCATCCTGTCCTGTATCTACTATTCCTGTACTGTACACAGCTCTACACTACACCTCCATCCTGTCCTGTATCTGCTATTCCTGTACTGTACACACAGCTCTACACTACACCTCCATCCTGTCCTGTATCTACTATTCCTGTACTGTACACAGCTCTACACTACACCTCCATCCTGTCCTGTATCTACTATTCCTGTACTGTACACACAGCTCTACACTACACCTCCATCCTGTCCTGTATCTGCTATTCCTGTACTGTACACACAGCTCTACACTACACCTCCATCCTGTCCTGTATCTACTATTCCTGTACTGTACACACAGCTCTACACTACACCTCCATCCTGTCCTGTATCTACTATTCCTGTACTATACACACAGCTCTACACTACACCTCCATCCTGTCCTGTATCTACTATTCCTGTACTGTATACACAGCTCTACACTACACCTCCATCCTGTCCTGTATCTACTATTCCTGTACTGTACACAGCTCTACACTACACCTCCATCCTGTCCTGTATCTACTATTCCTGTACTGTACACACAGCTCTACACTACACCTCCATCCTGTCCTGTATCTACTATTCCTGTACTGTACACAGCTCTACACTACACCTCCATCCTGTCCTGTATCTACTATTCCTGTACTGTACACAGCTCTACACTACACCTCCATCCTGTCCTGTATCTACTATTCCTGTACTGTACACACAGCTCTACACTACCCCTCCATCCTGTCCTGTATCTACTATTCCTGTACTGTACACACAGCTCTACACTACCCCTCCATCCTGTCCTGTATCTACTATTCCTGTACTGTACACACAGCTCTACACTACACCTCCATCCTGTCCTGTATCTACTATTCCTGTACTGTACACACAGCTCTACACTACACCTCCATCCTGTCCTGTATCTACTATTCCTGTACTGTACACAGCTCTACACTACACCTCCATCCTGTCCTGTATCTACTATTCCTGTACTGTACACAGCTCTACACTACACCTCCATCCTGTCCTGTATCTACTATTCCTGTACTGTACACACAGCTCTACACTACCCCTCCATCCTGTCCTGTATCTACTATTCCTGTACTGTACACAGCTCTACACTACACCTCCATCCTGTCCTGTATCTACTATTCCTGTACTGTACACAGCTCTACACTACACCTCCATCCTGTCCTGTATCTACTATTCCTGTACTGTACACAGCTCTACACTACACCTCCATCCTGTCCTGTATCTACTATTCCTGTACTGTACACAGCTCTACACTACACCTCCATCCTGTCCTGTATCTACTATTCCTGTACTGTACACAGCTCTACACTACACCTCCATCCTGTCCTGTATCTACTATTCCTGTACTGTACACAGCTCTGCACTACATCTCCATCCTGTCCTGTATCTACTATTCCTGTACTGTACACAGCTCTACACTACATCTCCATCCTGTCCTGTATCTACTATTCCTGTACTGTACACACAGCTCTACACTACACCTCCATCCTGTCCTGTATCTACTATTCCTGTACTGTACACAGCTCTACACTACACCTCCATCCTGTCCTGTATCTACTATTCCTGTACTGTACACAGCTCTACACTACATCTCCATCCTGTCCTGTATCTACTATTCCTGTACTGTACACACAGATCTACACTACACCTCCATCCTGTCCTGTATCTACTATTCCTGTACTGTACACAGCTGTACTATACACCTCCATCCTGTCCTGTATCTACTATTCCTGTACTGTACACAGCTCTACACTACACCTCCATCCTGTCCTGTATCTACTATTCCTGTACTGTACACACAGCTCTACACTACACCTCCATCCTGTCCTGTATCTACTATTCCTGTACTGTACACACAGCTCTACACTACACCTCCATCCTGTCCTGTATCTACTATTCCTGTACCTTACACCGCTCTACACTACACCTCCATCCTGTCCTGTATCTACTATTCCTGTACTGTACACACAGCTCTACACTACACCTCCATCCTGTCCTGTATCTACTATTCCTGTACTGTACACAGCTCTACACTACACCTCCATCCTGTCCTGTATCTACTATTCCTGTACTGTACACAGCTCTACACTACACCTCCATCCTGTCCTGTATCTACTATTCCTGTACTGTACACACAGCTCTACACTACCCCTCCATCCTGTCCTGTATCTACTATTCCTGTACTGTACACACAGCTCTACACTACCCCTCCATCCTGTCCTGTATCTACTATTCCTGTACTGTACACACAGCTCTACACTACACCTCCATCCTGTCCTGTATCTACTATTCCTGTACTGTACACAGCTCTACACTACACCTCCATCCTGTCCTGTATCTACTATTCCTGTACTGTACACACAGCTCTACACTACACCTCCATCCTGTCCTGTATCTACTATTCCTGTACTGTACACAGCTCTACACTACACCTCCATCCTGTCCTGTATCTACTATTCCTGTACTGTACACAGCTCTACACTACACCTCCATCCTGTCCTGTATCTACTATTCCTGTACTGTACACACAGCTCTACACTACCCCTCCATCCTGTCCTGTATCTACTATTCCTGTACTGTACACAGCTCTACACTACACCTCCATCCTGTCCTGTATCTACTATTCCTGTACTGTACACAGCTCTACACTACACCTCCATCCTGTCCTGTATCTACTATTCCTGTACTGTACACAGCTCTACACTACACCTCCATCCTGTCCTGTATCTACTATTCCTGTACTGTACACAGCTCTACACTACACCTCCATCCTGTCCTGTATCTACTATTCCTGTACTGTACACAGCTCTACACTACACCTCCATCCTGTCCTGTATCTACTATTCCTGTACTGTACACAGCTCTGCACTACATCTCCATCCTGTCCTGTATCTACTATTCCTGTACTGTACACAGCTCTACACTACATCTCCATCCTGTCCTGTATCTACTATTCCTGTACTGTACACACAGCTCTACACTACACCTCCATCCTGTCCTGTATCTACTATTCCTGTACTGTACACAGCTCTACACTACACCTCCATCCTGTCCTGTATCTACTATTCCTGTACTGTACACAGCTCTACACTACATCTCCATCCTGTCCTGTATCTACTATTCCTGTACTGTACACACAGATCTACACTACACCTCCATCCTGTCCTGTATCTACTATTCCTGTACTGTACACAGCTGTACTATACACCTCCATCCTGTCCTGTATCTACTATTCCTGTACTGTACACAGCTCTACACTACACCTCCATCCTGTCCTGTATCTACTATTCCTGTACTGTACACACAGCTCTACACTACACCTCCATCCTGTCCTGTATCTACTATTCCTGTACTGTACACACAGCTCTACACTACACCTCCATCCTGTCCTGTATCTACTATTCCTGTACCTTACACCGCTCTACACTACACCTCCATCCTGTCCTGTATCTACTATTCCTGTACTGTACACACAGCTCTACACTACACCTCCATCCTGTCCTGTATCTACTATTCCTGTACTGTACACACAGCTCTACACTACACCTCCATCCTGTCCTCTATCTACTATTCCTGTACCTTACACCGCTCTACACTACACCTCCATCCTGTCCTGTATCTACTATTCCTGTACTGTACACACAGATCTACACTACACCTCCATCCTGTCCTGTATCTACTATTCCTGTACCTTGTTATATAAGTTTGTCTTGGCCAGGTCTTGTGACGTTCCATTCTTTGTCTTTTTAGGTCGGGAAGACACGGTGTTGAGCTATGAAATGGTTGTACATATGGAAGGTTTGTGTTTTTTGTGTTTTTTCTCACGTATTTTGTTCTGGATTATTAATGATTTTTCTCATTCCGCCTTCGGACTCTGGCTTTTCCCTTCTGATCGTTTTTCATTTATTCCTCTTTGTTGCATTCAAACTCACAGAAATCCTTTCACATTGAGGGAAAATTGCCTTTTCTTCCATCGGTTTTTTCTTCTTAATGACACACAGTCATTACACCTCCATTACCCCCCCCCCCCCGCAGCGAACCGGCCGCCCCCCCCCCCCCTCAACGGACCTGCCGCCCCCCCCCCCCCTCAACGGACCTGCCGCCCTCCTCCCCCTGCAGCGGACCGCCCTCCTCCCCCCTGCAGCGGACCGGCCGCCCTCCTCTTTGCAGCAGACCGGCCGCCCTCCCTCCTGCGGCGGACCGGCCGCCCTCCCCCCTGCAACGGACCGGCTGCTTCCCCTGGGGCCGGCGTCGCCTGGGCCGGCCCCATAATGCGTCGCTGCTTGCTCTACCGCAGACTGGAGCCAGAACGTCCAGGATGCGATTGTTGCTTATCTCTTCTAAACCGTACAGAAAAACTGAAGAGAGAAGTGGATATGTGAACAGAGCCTTAGGTCCTGATGTCCATGGACGATACATTGGGAAGTTAGATAATCTTAGTGTTTCTTTTGCGTCTTGGCTTTTATTGATTTTCCCCTTTCATCTTGGATTCTCTTGTTCTCTGCAGTGCACTATGCTCGTCCCATCATCATTCTGGGGCCTGGGAAGGACAGGGTTAATGACGACCTGCTTTCTGAATTTCCTGATAAGTTTGGCTCCTGCGTTCCTCGTGAGTATTCCTGGGGTGGGCTGTAGGGGGGGCGCTGTTAATGGTGTTTGAGTTGTCGGAGAGAGATCTGTTCTTGACACAGACCCCACATCTCATATTCAGTCATGAACAAAAAGTTGAGACGGTCACAAAGTTTGGTTTTCTACATTTAGTCATGAAGAGCGATCAGATGAAAATTTGAAGTCATTCCTTGCCATGAAAATTAAAGTAATTGTCATGTCCCATCAGGCCTCGGGCCTACTGTCGTTACATTGACGATATTTTAATCATCTGGACGGGGTCTGAGCAACAGCTGAAGATGTTCCATCAACACTTTAATTGATTTCATCCCACCATCAACCTAACACTCAACTACTCCTGGACTGAAATTAACTTTTTGGACACCATCATCAAGCTACAGAACAATGAAATAGAGACATCCTTGTACCGGAAACCAATCGACCGTCCTACATGCCTTAAATGGGACAGTCACATAATTGTCTACAGCCAAGCCATCAGATACAATCGGATTTGTTCCAACCCTATGGATAGAGACAAACACCTTGATGGCCTCAGAAAGACCTTTTTGAAATAGGGCTACCATCCGAGAACAATTGAGAACCAGATTACAAGAGCCACCAGAATATCAAGGAATCATCTCCTACATTACAAAACCAAACAAAAAAGCAACCGGGTGCCTCTAGTGGTCACCTACAATCCAAATCTGGAGGCGCTAAGGAGAGCTGCACGGAAACTACAACCCTTACTACAAAAAGATGCCCGATTACAATCCATATTTCCAGACCCCCCACTTATGTGTTTCAGGCAGCCCCCAAATCTAAGAAGCATCATTGTCAGAAGCTCCCTGTCATCTCCACCAGCTACAGGAACCTTTCCTTTCAACCAGAAAAAATGTAAACCCTGTCCGTTTATAACGACCACAGACAAGATAAAGATCCCCAATTCACATCAGGACTATAAGATCCCAGGTACATTCAGCTGTATCACATCTCATGTAGTGTACTTAATTATATGTACCAAATGTCCATCTGGGGGTCTTTATGTAGGGGAGACAGGGCAAAAATTTAGAACAAGGATGAATCATCATTGCCACACAATGAAAGAAAAAAGAATAGATCTGCCTGTAGCCAAGCATTTTTCTTCCCCTGATCACAGCATAAAAGACATGAAATTACTGGTATGAAAAGGTAACTTCAAATCTCAGAGAGACAGAAGAGTCTCGGAATATAAACTCATGGTGATCTTTGACACCTTCAGAGCAGGAATGAATGTGTCGCATGGATTTGTTATTCTACATCAACTAAGGAATGTGCTCCTTAGAACTGCAGGGTCATCACAACCCTGGACCAGACCTCAGTCACCAGACAATAAAGCTTTCACACTCCTTATCTATGAACTGCTCCAATATTTACAGCCAGAACGGTTTATCTTTCTCCCTCAGTAATTGCTCTGCTTTACGTCACCTGTCTCATCTATTACATTATTTCTGTGTCCCATTGTGTATAAATATGTGACTCTTCAGATTTTGGATTATACTAGCCTGATGAGACATGAGTAGCCTCGAAAGCCTGCAACCTGTTCCCATCTTTTCAGTTAGCCATTAAAAGGTATCAACCTTTGAGGACTCTCAAATCTAAAGATTAAAGTAATCATGAAAACTCCATTTCAGCAGATTTTCAGCCGTGCCACAAGACGACCTGCTTCCATCATGCTGGTGATCTTCTCGTTAGATGAGGGGGAAGTGGTAACCAGGACAAGGCAGCTGACATGACGCGGTCATGCTGATTGATATAAGAGCCGACTGGTGGGCTTCTTATCCATCAAGGGGGTCACTCACTATGTGTGGGGGCTTCTCATCCATGGAGGGGATCACTCACAATGTGCGGGGGCTTCTCATCCATGGAGGGGATCACTCACAATGTGCGGGGGCTACTCATCCATGGAGGGGATCACTCATAATGTGCGGGGGCATCCATGGAGGATGAGAAGCCCCTACAGATGCCAGGGCTTCTCTGTTCTCGCTTGTCGTCCATGTTTTTTGTGATGGTGACATTATGCGTGAGGCACTTTGCTTGCTCGGCTCCAGGTCAGGGTTAGATCTGTGCACTGGGCCAGTCACTAGTTATCATGTATAATGTCCACCCATCCGGTCACCAATAACCCAGCTCTGTTCTCTGACCCTATAGATACGACGCGTCCCAAGCGCGATTATGAGGTGGATGGAAGAGATTACCACTTTGTATCATCTCGAGAGAAGATGGAGAAAGACATTCAAGGTCATAAATTTATTGAGGCCGGACAGTATAATGGACACCTGTATGGGACGAGCGTGCAGAGCGTCAGGGAGGTCGCGGAGCAGGTAATCCATGGGTTTTTCATTCATGAAGTCTCCATCTTTATTTATGTCACTGCCCCAATAATCAGAATCTTGGTCATCTCTTCTTAGGGAAAGCATTGTATCCTGGATGTCTCTGCTAATGCTGTTCGACGTCTTCAGGCAGCTCAGCTCCAGCCCATCGCCATCTTTATACGGCCTAAGTCTCTGGAGAATATTCTGTAAGTTCTACCTGCCTCGCAGCTGTAGTCATGTCTGTACAGGTGTCGCCTCCTCCCGATGCAGAGGGGTAGTCACCAGGGTCCATGTACTGCCGCCTATTATCCCAGTCTGGTCGAGCCTAATTTGTGGTGGAGATTAGTGTCTACAGATCAGTGGTGAACTAGCTGGAGATCTGGTCTGTCAGTGGTCACCAGGGTCCATGTACTGCCGCCTATTATCCCAGTCTGGTCAAGCCTAATCTGTGGTGGAGACTAGTGTCTACAGATTAGTGGTGAACTAGCTGGAGATCTGGTCTGTCAGTGGTCACCAGGGTCCATGTACTGTCGCCTATTATCCCAGTCTGGTCGAGCCTAATCTGTGGTGGAGACTAGTTTCTACAGATCAGTGGTGAACTAGCTGGAGATCTGGTCTGTCAGTGGTCACCAGGGTCCATGTACTGCCGCCTATTATCCCAGTCTGGTCGAGCCTAATCTGTGGTGGAGATTAGTGTCTACAGATCAGTGGTGAACTAGCTGGAGATGTGGTCTGTCAGTGGTCACCAGGATCCATGTACTGCCACCTATTATCCCAGTCTGGTCAAGCCTAATCTGTGGTGGAGATTAGTGTCTACAGATCAGTGGTGAACTAGCTGGAGATCTGGTCTGTCAGTGGTCACCAGGGTCCATGTACTGCCACCTATTATCCCAGTCTGGTCAAGCCTAATCTGTGGTGGAGACTAGTGTCTACAGATCAGTGGTGAACTAGTTGGAGATCTGGTCTGTCAGTGGTCACCAGGGTCCATGTACTGCCACCTATTATCCCAGTCTGCTCACGCCTAATCTGTGGTGGAGATTAGTATCTACAGATCAGTGGTGAACTGGCTGGAGATGTGGTCTGTCAGTGGTCACCAGGGTCCATGTACTGCCACCTATTATCCCAGTCTTGTCGAGCCTAATCTGTGGTGGAGATTAGTGTCTACAGATCAGTGGTGAACTAGCTGGAGATGTGGTCTGTCAGTGGTCACCAGGGTCCATGTACTGCCAGCTATTATCCCAGTCTGGTCGAGCCTAATCTGTGGTGGAGATTAGTGTCTACAGATCAGTGGTGAACTAGCTGGAGATCTGGTCTGTCATTGGTCAACAGGGTCCATGTACTGCCGCCTATTATCCCAGTCTGGTCGAGCCTAATCTGTGGTGGAGACTAGTGTCTACAGATCAGTGGTGAACTAGCCGGAGATCTGGTCTGTCAGTAGTCACCAGGGTCCATGTACTGCCGCCTATTATCCCAGTCTGGTCGAGCCTAATCTGTGGTGGAGACTAGTGTCTACAGATCATTGGTGAACTAGCCGGAGATCTGGTCTGTCAGTAGTCACCAGGGTCCATGTACTGCCGCCTATTATCCCAGTCTGGTCGAACCTAATCTGTGGTGGAGATTAGTGTCTACAAATCAGTGGTGAACTAGCTGGAGATCTGGTCTGTCAGTAGTCACCAGGGTCTGTCAGGCAAAATGTATTTTTGGTCCCAGTTTTAAAAAATGAAAGCTGTCTTAAATTTCCACCCCTGTCCATTTGTAAGACATAGAACTGCAGTGCTGGCCCCCACCCTAAGAATTTTTATTACCGTCGTAAACCCTCAGTGTAGAGCAGCTTCTAGCTCAAACTAGATTTTCCCTCCAATTCTATTGTTTAGCTGGACCAACGTTTAATGTCAATTTTAATAACGCACAGGACTGTCACTAACCCAGGGACCACATTTTTGGAATGCTCACATTTTCCTGGTTACAATGATATATTTTTCATAACTGGGAAACCCCCAGAAATCGAGGAAATTGTTTCTTAGCTTCGGAGCATCATAGAGATGTCATGTTTAATATCTATCTGCATGAAAATTAGTGACGGCCAACATGATGTCTCCATCTTGGATGTGGGACCCCCCCACACCAAGATATGGAATATGAAGGATGATTAGGTCTTGTGCTGCAGGGCGGGCTCACAAAGCCGAGCCCCCCTTGTGAGGTAAATAATGGGCGTCTCCTAATCGTTTGGCCCCTTTAGTAAAACCAGAACAGTCATAAAACTGGCATTCTTCTCAGGGACGTCAGACTCATGCCCTACACGCTGCGTGGAAGAATCACCTCTAATTCCCGGGGAGCCGGCCCCCCCACAGAATCTGAGACCATCACCTTGTGAAGCAGGTTTTGCTATTACTTATCCCTTTTATTTTAATAACTGTTTATGCATATATGTAAATTGTCTCCTTTATAATATCTTGTATATATTTTGTAAACACTGCCAACTTTTGGGAGTAAATCATTATTATTTACCAGCTTCGTTCTTCTTGTCCTATGTCGAGCAAACACGTTCCTCACTCGCTAATTCACGTTACCTAACGGGTACCCGATCCACCTGTTAAGCGATCGGTGGTGGCAGTATACCAGTATTTATGTGATATTGTGGTTTGAGGGTGGCTGGTCGGAGGTATATATACGTTCCTGGAAGGAACTGGTGGTATATATACATCCTGTCACATCATGTGCCACAATAGTCGACATAAATTAGAGCAGCTGTGCCAGTGCTTATCCTCGGTCAATACCGTGTTTGACCAGCAGGATAAGGGGGCGCCAGAGAGCGGTGTTGTTTCCTGACAGGGTCCATGTACTGCCGCCTGTTATCCCAGTCTGGTCGAGCCTAATCTGTGGTGGAGATTAGTGTCTACAGATCAGTGGTGAACTAGCTGGAGATCTGGTCTGTGAGTGGTCACCAGGGTCCATGTACTGCCGCCTATTATCCCAGTCTGTTCAAGCCTAATCTGTGGTGGAGATTAGTGTCTACAGATCAGTGGTGAACTAGTTGCAGATCTGGTCTGTCAGTGGTCACCAGGGTCCATGTACTGCCACCTATTATCCCAGTCTGGTCAAGCCAAATCTGTGGTGGAGAATAGGGTCTACAGATCAGTGGTGAACTAGCTGGAGATCTGGTCTGTAAGTGGTTGCCAGGGTCCATGTACTGCCACCTATTATCCCAGTCTGGTCAAGCCTAATCTGTGGTGGAGAATAGTGTCTACAGATCAGTGGTGAACTAGCTGGAGATCTGGTCTGTCAGTAGTCGCCAGGGTCCATGTACTGCCACCTATTATCCCAGTCTGGTCAAGCCTAATCTGTGGTGGAGAATAGTGTCTACAGATCAGTGGTGAACTAGCTGGAGATCTGGTCTGTAAGTGGTCGCCAGGGTCCATGTACTGCCACCTGTTATCCCAGTCTGGTCAAGCCAAATCTGTGGTGGAGAATAGGGTCTACAGATCAGTGGTGAACTAGCTGGAGATCTGGTCTGTCAGTGGTCACCAGGGTCCATGTACTGCCACCTATTATCCCAGTCTGGTCAAGCCTAATCTGTGGTGGAGAATAGTGTCTACAGATCAGTGGTGAACTAGCTGGAGATCGGGCCTGTCAGCGATGATCGGGCCTGTCAGCGACGATCAGGTCTTGCCCTCAGTCTCCGTCGCAGGCCTCAATGTAATAATCGTTATACAGATCACTGTACTGAGCAGTATAATAAGATCTCCCATCAGCCTTCACTTCCCCAAACGGAAAAACCACAAGATAAGTAACAGCTCTGTCCTTATACACAGGGATAGTACAGTACAGTATATAAGTACACCCGCTCTAGCTCCTCTCTGTCCTTATACACAGGGTCAGTACATTACAGTATATAAGTACACCCGCTCTAGCTCCGCTCTGTCCTTATACACAGGGTCAGTACAGTACAGTATATAAGTACACCCGCTCTAGCTCCACTCTGTCCTTATACACAGGGGTCAGTACAGTACAGTATATAAGTACACCCGCTCTAGATCCGCTCTGTCCTTATACACAGGGGTCAGTACAGTACAGTATATAAGTACACCCGCTCTAGCTCCACTCTGTCCTTATACACAGGGGTCAGTACAGTACAGTATATAAGTACACCCGCTCTAGATCCGCTCTGTCCTTATACACAGGGGTCAGTACAGTACAGTATATAAGTACACCCGCTCTAGCTCCACTCTGTCCTTATACACAGGGGTCAGTACAGTACAGTATATAAGTACACCCGCTCTAGCTCCGCTCTGTCCTTATACACAGGGGTCAGTACAGTACAGTATATAAGTACACCCGCTCTAGCTCCACTCTGTCCTTATACACAGGGGTCAGTACAGTACAGTATATAAGTACACCCGCTCTAGCTCCGCTCTGTCCTTATACACAGGGGTCAGTACAGTACAGTATATAAGTACACCTGCTCTAGCTCCGCTCTGTCCTTATACACAGGGGTCAGTACAGTACAGTATATAAGTACACCCGCTCTAGCTCCACTCTGTCCTTATACACAGGGGTCAGTACAGTACAGTATATAAGTACACCCGCTCTAGATCCGCTCTGTCCTTATACACAGGGGTCAGTACAGTACAGTATATAAGTACACCCGCTCTAGCTCCGCTCTGTCCTTATACACAGGGTCAGTACAGTACAGTATATAAGTACACCCGCTCTAGCTCCGCTCTGTCCTTATACACAGGGTCAGTACAGTACAGTATATAAGTACACCCGCTCTAGCTCCGCTCTGTCCTTATACACAGGGGTCAGTACAGTACAGTATACAAGTACACCCGCTCTAGTTCCGCTCTGTCCTTATACACAGGGTCAGTACAGTACAGTATATAAGTACACCCGCTCTAGCTCCGCTATGTCCTTATACACAGGGTCAGTACAGTACAGTATATAAGTACACCCGCTCTAGCTCCGCTCTGTCCTTATACACAGGGTCAGTACAGTACAGTATATAAGTACACCCGCTCTAGCTCCGCTCTGTCCTTATACACAGGGTCAGTACAGTATATAAGTACACCCGCTCTAGCTCCTCTCTGTCCTTATACACAGGGTCAGTACAGTACAGTATATAAGTACACCCGCTCTAACTCCGCTCTGTCCTTATACACAGGGGTCAGTACAGTATATAAGTACACCTGCTCTAGCTCCGCTCTGTCCTTATACATAGGGTCAGTACAGTACAGTATATAAGTACACCCGCTCTAGCTCCGCTCTGTCCTTATACACAGGGGTCAGTACAGTATATAAGTACACCCGCTCTAGCTCCGCTCTGTCCTTATACACAGGGTCAGTACAGTACAGTATATAAGTACACCCGCTCTAGCTCCGCTCTATCCTTATACACAGTGTCAGTACAGTACAGTATATAAGTACACCCGCTCTAGCTCCGCTCTGTCCTTATACACAGGAGTCAGTACAGTACACAGTATATAAGTACACCCGCTCTAGCTCCGCTCTGTCCTTATACACAGGGTCAGTACAGTACAGTATATAAGTACACCCGCTCTAGCTCCGCTATGTCCTTATACACAGGGTCAGTACAGTACAGTATATAAGTACACCCGCTCTAGCTCCGCTCTGTCCTTATACACAGGGTCAGTACAGTACAGTATATAAGTACACCCGCTCTAGCTCCGCTCTGTCCTTATACACAGGGTCAGTACAGTATATAAGTACACCCGCTCTAGCTCCTCTCTGTCCTTATACACAGGGTCAGTACAGTACAGTATATAAGTACACCCGCTCTAGCTCCGCTCTGTCCTTATACACAGGGGTCAGTACAGTACAGTATATAAGTACACCCGCTCTAGCTCCGCTCTGTCCTTATACACAGTGGTCAGTACAGTATATAAGTACACCCGCTCTAGCTCCGCTCTGTCCTTATACACAGGGTCAGTACAGTACAGTATATAAGTACACCCGCTCTAGCTCCGCTCTGTCCTTATACACAGGGGTCAGTACAGTACAGTATATAAGTACACCCGCTCTAGCTCCGCTCTGTCCTTATACACAGGGTCAGTACAGTATATAAGTACACCCGCTCTAGCTCCTCTCTGTCCTTATACACAGGGGTCAGTACAGTACAGTATATAAGTACACCCGCTCTAGCTCCTCTCTGTCCTTATACACAGGGTCAGTACAGTACAGTATACAAGTACACCCACTCTAGCTCCACTCTGTCCGTATACACAGGGGTCAGTACAGTACAGTATATAAGTACACCCGCTCTAGCTCCGCTCTGTCCTTATACACAGGGTTCAGTACAGTACAGTATATAAGTACACCCGTTCTAGCTCTGCTCTGTCCTTATACACAGGGGTCAGTACAGTATATAAGTACACCCGCTCTAGCTCCTCTCTGTCCTTATACACAGGGTCAGTACATTACAGTATATAAGTACACCCGCTCTAGCTCCGCTCTGTCCTTATACACAGGGGTCAGTACAGTACAGTATATAAGTACACCCGCTCTAGCTCCGCTCTGTCCTTATACACAGGGGTCAGTACAGTACAGTATATAAGTACACCCGCTCTAGCTCCGCTCTGTCCTTATACACAGGGGTCAGTACAGTACAGTATATAAGTACACCCGCTCTAGCTCCGCTCTGTCCTTATACACAGGGGTCAGTACAGTACAGTATATAAGTACACCCGCTCTAGCTCCGCTCTGTCCTTATACACAGGGTCAGTACAGTACAGTATATAAGTACACCCGCTCTAGCTCCGCTCTGTCCTTATACACAGGGCTCAGTACAGTACAGTATATAAGTACACCCGCTCTAGCTCCGCTCTGTCCTTATATACAGAGGTCAGTACAGTACAGTATATAAGTACACCCGCTCTAGCTCCGCTCTGTCCTTATACACAGGAGTCAGTACAGTACACAGTATATAAGTACACCCGCTCTAGCTCCGCTCTGTCCTTATACACAGGGGTCAGTACAGTACAGTATATAAGTACACCCGCTCTAGCTCCGCTCTGTCCTTATACACAGGGTCAGTACAGTACAGTATATAAGTACACCCGCTCTAGCTCCGCTCTGTCCTTATACACAGGGGTCAGTACAGTACAGTATATAAGTACACCCGCTCTAGCTCCGCTCTGTCCTTATACACAGGGGTCAGTACAGTACAGTATATAAGTACACCCGCTCTAGCTCCGCTCTGTCCTTATACACAGGGGTCGGTACAGTACACAGTATATAAGTACACCCGCTCTAGCTCCGCTCTGTCCTTATACACAGGGGTCGGTACAGTACACAGTATATAAGTACACCCGCTCTAGCTCCGCTCTGTCCTTATACACAGGGGTCGGTACAGTACACAGTATATAAGTACACCCGCTCTAGCTCCGCTCTGTCCTTATACACAGGGGTCAGTACAGTACAGTATATAAGTACACCCGCTCTAGCTCCGCTCTGTCCTTATACACAGGGGTCAGTACAGTACAGTATATAAGTACACCCGCTCTAGCTCCGCTCTGTCCTTATACACAGGGGTCAGTACAGTACAGTATATAAGTACACCCGCTCTAGCTCCGCTCTGTCCTTATACACAGGGGTCAGTACAGTACAGTATATAAGTACACCCGCTCTAGCTCCGCTCTATCCTTATACACAGGCGTCAGTACAGTACAGTATATAAGTACACCCGCTCTAGCTCTGCTCTGTCCTTATACACAGGGTCAGTACAGTATATAAGTACACCCGCTCTAGCTCCGCTCTGTCCTTATACACAGGGGTCAGTACAGTATATAAGTACACCTGCTCTAGCTCCTCTCTGTCCTTATACACAGGGTCAGTACAGTACACAGTATATAAGTACACCCGCTCTAGCTCCGCTCTGTCCTTATACACAGGGTCAGTACAGTACAGTATATAAGTACACCCGCTCTAGTTCCGCTCTGTCCTTATACACAGGGTCAGTACAGTACAGTATATAAGTACACCCGCTCTAGCTCCGCTCTGTCCTTATACACAGGGCTCAGTACAGTACAGTATATAAGTACACCCGCTCTAGCTCCGCTCTGTCCTTATATACAGAGGTCAGTACAGTACAGTATATAAGTACACCCGCTCTAGCTCCGCTCTGTCCTTATACACAGGAGTCAGTACAGTACACAGTATATAAGTACACCCGCTCTAGCTCCGCTCTGTCCTTATACACAGGGGTCAGTACAGTACAGTATATAAGTACACCCGCTCTAGCTCCGCTCTGTCCTTATACACAGGGGTCGGTACAGTACACAGTATATAAGTACACCAGCTCTAGCTCCGCTCTGTCCTTATACACAGGGCTCAGTACAGTACAGTATATAAGTACACCCGCTCTAGCTCCGCTCTGTCCTTATACACAGGGTCAGTACATTACAGTATATAAGTACACCCGCTCTAGCTCCGCTCTGTCCTTATACACAGGGCTCAGTACAGTACAGTATATAAGTACACCCGCTCTAGCTCCGCTCTGTCCTTATACACAGTTGTCAGTACATTACAGTATATAAGTACACCCGCTCTAGTTCCGCTCTGTCCTTATACACAGGGTCAGTACAGTACACAGTATATAAGTACACCCGCTCTAGCTCCGCTCTGTCCTTATACACAGGGCTCAGTACAGTACAGTATATAAGTACACCCGCTCTAGCTCCGCTCTGTCCTTATACACAGGGGTCAGTAAAGTACAGTATATAAGTGCACCCGCTCTAGCTCCGCTCTGTCCTTATACACAGGGTCAGTACAGTACAGTATATAAGTACACCCGCTCTAGCTCCGCTCTGTCCTTATACACAGGGGTCAGTACAGTACAGTATATAAGTGCACCCGCTCTAGCTCCGCTCTGTCCTTATACACAGGGTCAGTACAGTACAGTATATAAGTACACCTGCTCTAGCTCCACTCTGTCCTTATACACAGGGTCAGTACAGTACAGTATATAAGTACACCCGCTCTAGCTCTGCTCTGTCCTTATAAACAGGGTCAGTACAATACACAGTATATAAGTACACCCGCTCTAGCTCCGCTCTGTCCTTATACACAGGGTCAGTACAGTACAGTATACAAGTACACCCGCTCTAGCTCCTCTCTGTCCTTATACACAGGGGTCAGTACAGTACAGTATACAAGTACACCCGCTCTAGTTCCGCTCTGTCCTTATACACAAGGGTCAGTACAGTACACAATATATAAGTACACCCGCTCTAGCTCCACTCTGTCCTTATACACAGGGTCAGTACAGTACAGTATATAAGTACACCCGCTCTAGCTCCGCTCTGTCCTTATACACAGGGTCAGTACAGTACAGTACAGTATATAAGTACACCCGCTCTAGCTCCACTCTGTCCTTATACACAGGGTCAGTACAATACAGTATATAAGTACACCCGCTCTATCTCCGCTCTGTCCTTATACACAGGGTCAGTACAGTACAGTACAGTATATAAGTACACCCGCTCTATCTCCGCTCTGTCCTTATACACAGGGTCAGTACAGTACAGTACAGTATATAAGTACACCCGCTCTAGTTACGCTCTGTCCTTATACACAGGGGTCTGTACAGTATAGTATATAAGTACACCTGCTCTAGCTCCGCCCTGTCCTTATGCACAGGGGTCAATACAGTACAGTATATAAGTACACCCGCTCTAGATCCGCTCTGTCCTTATACACAGGGGTCAGTACAGTACACAGTATATAAGTACACCCGCTCTAGCTCCGCTCTGTACTTATACAAAGGGGTCAGTACAGTACAGTATATAAGTACACCCGCTCTAGCTCCGCTCTGTCCTTATACACAGGGGTCAGTACAGTACAGTATATAAGTACACCCGCTCTAGCTCCGCTCTGTCCTTATACACAGGGGTCAGTACAGTACATAAGTACACCCGCTCTAGCTCCGCTCTGTCCTTATAAATAGGGTCAGTACAGTACAGTATATAAGTACACCCGCTCTAGCTCCGCTCTGTCCTTATACACAGGGTCAGTACATTACAGTATATAAGTACACCCGCTCTAGGTCCGCTTTGTCCTTATAAACAGGGTCAGTACAGTACACAGTATATAAGTACACCCGCTCTAGCTCCGCTCTGTCCTTATACACAGGGGTCAATACAGTACAGTATATAAGTACACCCGCTCTAGCTCCGCTCTGTCCTTATACACAGGGGTCAGTACAGTACAGTATATAAGTACACCCGCTCTAGCTCCTCTCGGTCCTTATACACAGGGCTCAGTACAGTACAGTATATAAGTACACCCGCTCTAGCTCCACTCTGTCCTTATACACAGGGTCAGTACAATACAGTATATAAGTACACCCGCTCTATCTCCGCTCTGTCCTTATACACAGGGTCAGTACAGTACAGTACAGTATATAAGTACACCCGCTCTAGCTCCGCTCTGTCCTTAAACACAGGGTCAGTACAGTACAGTACAGTATATAAGTACACCCGCTCTAGTTACGCTCTGTCCTTATACACAGGGGTCTGTACAGTATAGTATATAAGTACACCTGCTCTAGCTCCGCCCTGTCCTTATGCACAGGGGTCAATACAGTACAGTATATAAGTACACCCGCTCTAGGTCCGCTCTGTCCTTATACACAGGGGTCAGTACAGTACACAGTATATAAGTACACCCGCTCTAGCTCCGCTCTGTACTTATACAAAGGGGTCAGTACAGTACAGTATATAAGTACACCCGCTCTAGCTCCGCTCTGTCCTTATACACAGGGGTCAGTACAGTACAGTATATAAGTACACCCGCTCTAGCTCCGCTCTGTCCTTATACACAGGGGTCAGTACAGTACAGTATATAAGTACACCCGCTCTAGCTCCGCTCTGTCCTTATAAATAGGGTCAGTACAGTACAGTATACAAGTACACCCGCTCTAGCTCCGCTCTGTCCTTATACACAGGGTCAGTACATTACAGTATATAAGTACACCCGCTCTAGGTCCGCTTTGTCCTTATAAACAGGGTCAGTACAGTACACAGTATATAAGTACACCCGCTCTAGCTCCGCTCTGTCCTTATACACAGGGGTCAATACAGTACAGTATATAAGTGCACCCGCTCTAGCTCCGCTCTGTCCTTATACACAGGGGTCAGTACAGTACAGTATATAAGTACACCCGCTCTAGCTCCTCTCTGTCCTTATACACAGGGCTCAGTACGGTACAGTATATAAGTACACCCGCTCTAGCTCCGCTCTGTCCTTATACACAGGGGTCAGTACAGTACAGTATATAAGTACACCCGCTCTAGCTCCGCTCTGTCCTTATACACAGGGTCAGTACAGTACAGTATATAAGTACACCCGCTCTAGCTCCGCTCTGTCCTTATAGACAGGGCTCAGTACGGTACAGTATATAAGTACACCCGCTCTAGCTCCGCTCTGTCCTTATACACAGGGGTCAGTACAGTACAGTATATAAGTACACCCGCTCTAGCTCCTCTCTGTCCTTATACACAGGGTCAGTACATTACAGTATATAAGTACACCCGCTCTAGCTCCGCTCTGTCCTTATACACAGGGGTCAGTACAGTACAGTATATAAGTACACCCGCTCTAGCTCCACTCTGTCCTTATACACAGGGGTCAGTACAGTACAGTATATAAGTACACCCCTCTAGCTCCGCTCTGTCCTTATACACAGGGTCAGTACAGTTTATAAGTACACCCGCTCTAGCTCCACTCTGTCCTTATACACAGGGTCAGTACAGTACAGTATATAAGTACACCCGCTCTAGCTCCGCTCTGTCCTTATACACAGGGGTCAGTACAGTACACAGTATATAAGTACACCTGCTCTAGCTCCTCTCTGTCCTTATACACAGGGGTCAGTACAGTACAGTATATAAGTACACCTGCTCTAGCTCCGCTCTGTCCTTATACACAGGGTCAGTACAGTTTATAAGTACACCCGCTCTAGCTCCACTCTGTCCTTATACACAGGGTCAGTACAGTACACAGTATATAAGTACACCTGCTCTAGCTCCGCTCTGTCCTTATACACAGTTGTCAGTACAGTACAGTATATAAGTACACCCCTCTAGCTCCGCTCTGTCCTTATACACAGGGTCAGTACAGTTTATAAGTACACCCGCTCTAGCTCCGCTCTGTCCTTATACACAGGGCTCAGTACGGTACAGTATATAAGTACACCCGCTCTAGCTCCGCTCTGTCCTTATACACAGGTGTCAGTACAGTACAGTATATAAGTACACCCGCTCTAGGTCCGCTTTGTCCTTATAAACAGGGTCAGTACAGTACACAGTATATAAGTACACCCGCTCTAGCTCCGCTCTGTCCTTATACACAGGGGTCAGTACAGTACAGTATATAAGTACACCCGCTCTAGCTCCGCTCTGTCCTTATACACAGGGGTCAGTACAGTACAGTATATAAGTACACCCGCTCTAGCTCCGCTCTGTCCTTATACACAGGGGTCAGTACAGTACAGTATATAAGTACACCCGCTCTAACTCCGCTCTGTCCTTATACACAGGGGTCAGTACAGTATATAAGTACACCTGCTCTAGCTCCGCTCTGTCCTTATACATAGGGTCAGTACAGTACAGTATATAAGTACACCCGCTCTAGCTCCGCTCTGTCCTTATACACAGGGGTCAGTACAGTATATAAGTACACCCGCTCTAGCTCCGCTCTGTCCTTATACACAGGGTCAGTACAGTACAGTATATAAGTACACCCGCTCTAGCTCCGCTCTATCCTTATACACAGTGTCAGTACAGTACAGTATATAAGTACACCCGCTCTAGCTCCGCTCTGTCCTTATACACTGGGGTCAGTACAGTACAGTATATAAGTACACCCGCTCTAGCTCAGCTCTGTCCTTATACACAGGAATCAGTACATTACATTATATAAGTACACCCGCTCTAGTTCCGCCCTGTCCTTATACACAGGGGTCATTACAGTACAGTATATAAGTACATCCGCTCTGTCCTTATACACAGGGTCTGTACAGTATAGTATATAAGTACACCCGCTCTAGCTCCGCTCTGTCCTTATACACAGGGGTCAGTACAGTACACAGTATATAAGTACACCCGCTCTAGCTCCGCTCTGTCCTTATACACAGGGTCAGTACAGTACAGTATATAAGTACACCCGCTCTAGCTCCGCTCTGTCCTTATACACAGGGGTCAGTACAGTACAGTATATAAGTACACCCGCTCTATCTCCGCTCTGTCCTTATATACAGGGGTCAGTACAGTACAGTATATAATTACACCCACTCTAGCTCCTCTCTGTCCTTATACACAGGGGTCAGTACAGTACAGTATATAAGTACACCCGCTCTAGCTCCGCTCTGTCCTTATACACAGGGGTCAGTACAGTACAGTATATAAGTACACCCGCTCTAGCTCCGCTCTATCCTTATACACAGGCGTCAGTACAGTACAGTATATAAGTACACCCGCTCTAGCTCCGCTCTGTCCTTATACACAGGGGTCAGTACAGTACAGTATATAAGTACACCCGCTCTAGCTCCGCTCTGTCTTTATACACAGGGGTCAGTACAGTACAGTATATAAGTACACCCGCTCTAGCTCCGCTCTGTCCTTATACACAGGGGTCAGTACGGTACACAGTATATAAATACACCCGCTCTAGCTCCTCTCTGTCCTTATACACAGGGGTCAGTACAGTACAGTATATAAGTACACCCGCTCTAGCTCCGCTCTATCCTTATACACAGGGGTCAGTACAGTACACAGTATATAAGTACACCCGCTCTAGCTCCACTCTGTCCTTATACACAGGGTCAGTAGAGTACAGTATACAAGTACACCCGCTCTAGCTTCACTCTGTCCTTATACACTGGGGTCAGTACAGTACAGTATATAAGTACACCCGCTCTAGCTCCGCTCTGTCCTTATACACAGGGGTCAGTACAGTACAGTATATAAGTACACCCGCTCTAGCTCCGCTCTGTCCTTATACACAGGGGTCAGTACAGTACACAGTATATAAGTACACCCGCTCTAGCTCCGCTCTGTCCTTATACACAGGGTCAGTACAGTACAGTATATAAGTACACCCACTCTAGCTCCGCTCTGTCCTTATACACAGGGGTCAGTACAGTACAGTATATAAGTACACCCGCTCTAGCTCCGCTCTGTCCTTATACACAGGGATCAGTACAGTACACAGTATATAAGTACACCCGCTCTAGCTCCGCTCTGTCCTTATACACAGGGGTCAGTACAGTATATAAGTACACCCGCTCTAGCTCCGCTCTGTCCTTATACACAGGGTCAGTACAGTACAGTATATAAGTACACCCGCTCTAACTCCGCTCTGTCCTTATACACAGGGGTCAGTACAGTACAGTATATAAGTACACCCACTCTAGCTCTGCTCTGTCGTTATACACAGGGGTCAGTACAGTACACAGTATATAAGTACACCCGCTCTAGCTCCGCTCTGTCCTTATACACAGGCGTCAATACAGTACAGTATATAAGTACACCCGCTCTAGCTCCGCTCTGTCCTTATACACAGGGGTCAGTACAGTACACAGTATATAAGTACACCAGCTCTAGCTCCGCTCTGTCCTTATACACAGGGGTCAGTACAGTACAGTATATAAGTGCACCCGCTCTAGCTCTGCTCTGTCCTTATACACAGGGGTCAGTACAGTACAGTATATAAGTACACCCGCTCTAGCTCCGCTCTGTCCTTATACACAGGGGTCAGTACAGTACAGTATATAAGTACACCCGCTCTAGCTCCGCTCTGTCCTTATACACAGGGTCAGTACAGTACACAGTATATAAGTACACCCGCTCTAGCTCCGCTCTGTCCTTATACACAGGGGTCAGTACAGTACAGTATATAAGTACACCCGCTCTAGCTCCTCTCTGTCCTTATACACAGGGGTCAGTACAGTACAGTATATAAGTACACCCGCTCTAGCTCCACTCTGTCCTTATACACAGGGTCAGTAGAGTACAGTATACAAGTACACCCGCTCTAGCTTCGCTCTGTCCTTATACACTGGGGTCAGTACAGTATATAAGTACACCCGCTCTAGCTCCGCTCTGTCCTTATACACAGGGGTCAGTACAGTACACAGTATATAAGTACACCCGCTCTAGCTCTGCTCTGTCCTTATACACAGGGTCAGTACAGTACAGTATATAAGTACACCCGCTCTAGCTCCGCTCTGTCCTTATACACAGAGGTCAGTACAGTACAGTATATAAGTACACCCGCTCTAGCTCCACTCTGTCCTTATACACAGGGTCAGTACAGTACAGGATATAAGTACACCCGCTCTAGCTCCGCTCTGTCCTTATACACAGGGGTCAGTACAGTACACAGTATATAAGTACACCCGCTCTAGCTCCACTCTGTCCTTATACACAGAGGTCAGTACAGTACACAGTATATAAGTACACCCACTCTAGCTCCGCTCTGTCCTTATACACAGGGTCAGTACAGTACAGTATATAAGTACACCCGCTCTAGCTCCGCTCTGTCCTTATACACAGGGGTCAGTACAGTACAGTATATAAGTACACCCGCTCTAGCTCCGCTCTGTCCTTATACACAGGGGTCAGTACAGTACAGTATATAAGTACACCCGCTCTAGCTCCGCTCTGTCCTTATACACAGGGGTCAGTACAGTACACAGTATATAAGTACACCCGCTCTAGCTCCACTCTGTCCTTATACACAGGGTCAGTACAGTACACAGTATATAAGTACACCCGCTCTAGCTCCGCTCTGTCCTCATACACAGGGTCAGTACAGTACACAGAATATAAGTACACCCGCTATAGCTCCGCTATGTCCTTATACACAGGGTCAGTACAATACACAGTATATAAGTACACCCGCTCTAGCTCCGCTCTGTCCTAATACACAGGGGTCAGTACAGTACAGTATTGTCAAGAAATCACACTTGGTCAGACCTTGCTGTACCCGTTAGGTAACTTGAATTAGCGGGTGAGGAACGTGTTTGTTCGACATAGGACAAGAAGAACGAAGCTGGTAAATAATAATGATTTACTCCCGATAGTGGGCACTGTTTACAAAACATATGCAAGATATTATAAAAAAGACAATTTACATATATGCATAAAACCGTTTTTAAAATAAAAGTGGTAAATAATAGCAAAACCTGCGCCACGAGGTGATGGTCTCAGGTCCTGTGGGGGGACGGCTCCCCGGAAATTAAATGTGATTCTTCCACGCAGCGAGGAGTGCATGCGTCTGACGTCCCGGGTAAGAATGACTTAAAATGGCCGCTCTGGTTTTTAGTAAGGGACCAAAACATTAGGAGACACCCATGTTGTTTACCTCACATGGGGGCTCGGTGTTGTGAACCCACCCAGCTTCATAAAACATAAAAATCCTTCAGATTTCATATCTTGGTATGGGGGGGGTCTCACCTCCAAGATGGAGACATCATGTTTGCCGTCACCACTATTCATGAAGATGGATATCAAATATAATATCTCTATGACGCTCAGAAGCTCAGAATCCATTTCCCCGGTTCCTGGTAGTCTCCCAGCCACGAAAACCACACCATCACAATTGGAAAAAGGTGAATATCTCAAAAATGTGGTCCCTGTGTTTGTGACAGTCATGTGCATTATTAAAATCGACATTAAAAGCTTGTACAGTTAGACAATAGGATCTTGGAGGGAAAATCCAGGGTATGCCAGTATGCTCGCTGACGTTTTATGGCGGCAATAAAAATTTCTTGTCAGGGGGGGAGGTAAAGAAAGTTCTACGGATGTCCCTTCCAAATGAACAGGGGTTGGAGATTTAAGGCATCTCTCATTTTTAAAACTAGGACAAAAATACATTTTGCCTGACACCTCCCCCTTTTTAGACTGCGCTATAATGGTAGGACCTTCTGGTACTCCTCCAGGCGTATCTCTGGAGGCTCCCCTCGCCGGGACAGCCCATCGGCATTGCCATGCTCGCTGCCTTTGCAGTGTTGAACGGTAAAGTCGTACTGCTGGAGGGTGAGGCTCCAGCGTAACAACCTTCCATTGGCACCGGACATGATGTGCAGCCAACTCAGGGGGTTGTGGTCAGTCACTACAGTGAAGGGGCGCCCGTACAAGTAAGGCTGTAAAACCTACAAAAGACAAAAATATATCTCATACCCTACCATCATTATATATAAATGTAAAGCAAAGTTGCATAATAAATATAGGGTACTTAGTGAACTATTTTTGATCAAAAAAAGTATACAAGCCGTCCCACCAGCAGCAAGGTGACCCTAAACGGGTAAACGGTTGAGGTCCCATACAATGGCCAGGCACTCCTTCTCTATGGTGGAATAGGCCACTTCCCTCGGCAGCAGTTTCCGACTTATGTACAACACGGGGTGTTCTTGGTTCCCCTAGTCAACCTGGCTGAGTACAGCACCGAGGCCAAACTCACTGGCGTCGGTCTGTACGAAAAGTGGCCGTGTGCCGTCGACCGCCTTTAGCACAGGAGATCTGCTCAGGGCAGTCTTCAAAGCCCGAAAGGCCACCTCGCATTCATCTGTCCATTTGACTGAATGGGGCAGGCTCCTCCTGGTGAGGTCTGTCAAGGGCTTTGCAAGGCTACTATAGTCTTGTACAAAGCATCTATAGTACCCTGCGGTGCCCAAGAAGGACTGCACGTGCTTTTTGGTCCTGGGGGTGGGCCAGGACACGATAGCGTCCACCTTCCCAGGCTCTGGCTTCAGAGTACCCCACCTACCCGGTGCCCCAGGTAGTGCACCTCGTTCATGCCCATCTGGCACTTTCCTGGCTTGATTGTCAAGCCCGCCTGGTGAATGTGCCCGAGCACCTGCTGCAGATGCTCGAGGTGATCCTCCCAGGTGGGACTGAAGACAGCAATGTCATCCAGGTACGCTACTGCGTACCTCTCCAGTCCCTGGAGCAGGTGGTTGACCATTCGCTGGAAAGTGGCAGGGGCATTTTTCATGCCAAAGGGCATGACCGTGGATTCATACAATCCGAAGTGGGTGATAAAGGCGGACTTCTCCTGGGCCCCGGGGCTCAAGGGAATCTGCCAATATCCCCGACTCAGATCCATAATGGAGAGATAGCTCGCGCTGGCTAACCGCTCCAGCGGCTCCTCAATGCGTGGCATTGGTTGTGCATCAGAGGCTGTGATAGCGTTAAGCCCCCTGTAGTCCACACAGAACCGGGTGGTCCGGTCCTTCTTTGGCACCAGGACTACAGGCTTTTGAACCGCTTAATCACCCCCAACTTCAGCATCTCCTCGACCTCCTGGCGCATGACATGCTGCACCTAGTCGGAGATTCGATAGGCTGTCCGCCGGAGTGGGTCATGATTCCCGGTGTCCACTTCATGGACCGCCACCTTAGTCCTGCCAGGCATGTTGGTGAACACTGCTTGGAAGGGTTTCAGCACTGCTCGCAGCTGAGACCTCTGGTCTGCGGATAGCAAGGCGCTTATCTCTACATCCTCTAGGGAACCGCTGGCCTTCGCTTGGGCCAGCATGTCCAAGCGGGGGTCGTCCTCCCCATCCTCGGGCAGTCTGCAGACCGGAAGGACGCAGGTTCCACGTTCTTGATGAGCCTTCATCATATTAAGATCACGTAGGTGACCGGGCTTCCCAGGCTGCCTGAAGCTTGTCCTTTGGTACGGGGACCAGCACCCACACCTTCTAACCCACCTGGTAGGTCCACCCTCAGGCATTCTGGTCATACCAGTGCTTCTGGTCAGCCTGGGCTTGCGCCATGTTGTCATGCACCAACTGCCTCAAGGTCTGCATCTTGTCACGGAAGCGCATGACATACTCCACGATGGACACTCCTGGGGAGCTCGGCTCTTCTTCCCAGAACTTCCTTATCAACCCAAGGGGTCCTCGGACACGCCTGCCATACAGGAGCTCAAAGGGGGAGAACCCCGTCGAGGCCTGTGGAACCTCTCTGTAAGCAAATAACAGGTGTGGGAGGTAACGTTCCCAGTCGCGTCCCTGGGTCTCAACCAGCATTTTTAACATCTGTTTGAGGGTACCGTTGAATCGCTCACACAAACCATTGGTTTGGGGATGATACGCGCTCGATACCAGATGCTGCACCTGCATTTTCTTACATAGGGCCTCCATTAAGCGTGACATGAACTGGGTCCCCTGGTCGGTAAGCATCTCCCTGGGAAAGCCTACTCGCGAAAAGATGGCCAAGAGGGCGTCCGCCACCTTATCCGCCCTAATTGAGGACAGGGCTACTGCCTCTGGATACCGGGTAGCATAGTCTACCACGGTAAGGATGAAACGTTTTCCAGAGCTGCTGGGTATGGCCAGTGGTCCCACAATGTCCACAGCAATCCTCTGGAAAGGCTCCTCTATCACTGGCAAAGAGATCAGGGGGGCTTTGGGGGCCGGCCCTGACTTTCCCACTCTTTGACACGTGGTACAGGAGCGACAGTAGTTCACCACATCCGTCCTCATTTTGGGCCAATAAAAGTGATGGGACAGCCGGGCCTTGGTTTTGCTGACCCCCAAGTGTCCAGCGAGTGGAATTTCATGGGCGATCCGCAACAACTCATCCCTGAATTGGTAGGGGACGACCAGCTGTCTTTCCCTCAGCCACTCATGTTGGGGTGTACAGGGAACTGTCTCCCGGTACAACCTCCCTTGGTCCCAGAATACCCTCTCCTTATCAGACTCGGAGGTGGGCTTCTCAGCGAGGCTCCTTAACGTCCCTAGGCTAGCACTTGTTGGTCATATTGACCGCAGACCGCACATCCCTTATGGTGGGTTCCTGGTCTGTTGTAAGTTCTATGTTTACTGCCGGCGCCTCATGAATTCCTTCACCTGAAACCCAGGATGGGTGCTGCTGGATTTTTTGCTGCGTCATCTGCTTGGTTTCAGGGTCACACGCTTCTCCCTGCTCCTCTTGTTCCTACAACCACTGATCTTTAGGAGAATCCTCTATAGCTGCCTCTCTCACCCGAGCAAAGCGTCTCAGACTAGATGCAGCCTCCGACACCTTATCTCCCTGTTGTGCTTCTTCAGCCAGCGCCATGTTGGACTGGCTGTCCTCCTTGCCAGCGTGGCTCTTTTGACGGGTCATTCTCCTTGGGGGTCCCCAATATCAACTCCTCACAGGTACCCAAGTGTGCTGGGAGGTAGGATCGGCGGTATAAATTCATTTGCACTGTTGGTGCAGGCTGGGATTACAAGATTATGAGCGAGAGCTCTTAGCCCGTGTGTCTGTTCGCATCAAACATCAGACAATGTCCCCATGGTCAGTATTTTATATTTTTGTATATAATTATACATTTTATTTCCTCTGCCCAAGTGCATGACCTTACATTTACGGTACGTTAAACTTCAATTACCATTTCTCAGACCGAGTCTTCAACTTATAACTCTTACAAATCCCTCTGTAGCATTAAATTATCCTCCTCAGTGGTGATTACCCTTCAGAGTTTATTGTCATCTTCAAATATTGTAATTCTACTCTGTGCCCCCTACAACGTCATTAATAAATGTTAAAAAGAAGAGGACCCAGTACTGACCCCTATGGTGCTCCACTGTTAACAATGACCCAATCTGAGTGTGTTCCATTAATAACCACCCTTTGTTTCATTAATAACCACCCTTTGTTCCATTAATAACCACCCTTTGTTTCGTATCACGTTCCTATTCCTATGAGATCATCTGTGGTGGATCTAATCCTGTTTGTTTCGAGGTCAGATATGTTTATAGATGTGTGATCATTTCTGATCTCCTCTTTGTTTTATTCTGTTCTGCCAGAGAAATTAACAAACGTCTAACTGAGGAACAAGCCAGAAAAACATATGAGAGGTCCACAAAGCTGGAGCAAGACTTTACCGAGTGCTTCTCAGGTGAGACGGTCATCGCTGTGTGTATATGAGGGTACTACTGTGTATATGTGGGGGTACTACTGTGTATTATTAGTGTGTGTGTGTGTATATATGGGGAGTACAAGTGTATACACACATGGACAAAATTGTCGGTAGCTTCTGGTAAAGAAAGAACACCCCCACTGGTCAGTAATTTTCAGTGCAAGTTTCCTGAATATCAATAATGAGAATCATACTTTGCTTTTTAGTTTGTGATTTGTGGTTTATTAGAATTTTTTTTAAAAATCCTACTGAAACTGTCCTATACACAAATGCTGGTTCCCCTGGAAAAGATTGGGAATAATGTGACTGTAGGGACGTGTGCCTAATTAGCATCACAGGTGTCTACAGACTTGTAATTGGTCAGACACCTATTTATAGGGTGAAAAGTAGTCACTGTGCTGTTTGTGATCATGACGTTGACCACACTGAACATGGAGCAGAGAAAGCTGAGGAGAGCGTTGTCTCGGGAGATTAGAAAGAACATTATAGACCAAGATGTGACAAGTAAAGGCTATAAGACGTCTCCACAAAGCCAGATGTTCCTGTGACTACAGCGGCACAGATTATCCAGAAGTGTAAGGTCTATGGGGCTGTAAACGACCTCCCTAGATGAGACCGCAAGACCAAAACTGATGGCAAATTAAAGGGACGGATAATAGGAATGGGAACCAAAGACCCCAGAACAACTTCCAAAGAGATTAGAGGGTATCTTCGAGGTCAAGGTCCATCAATGTCAAGTTGCACCATCCAGCACGGACTTGGCCAAAGTGGGCTTCATGGAAGACGACCGAGGAGGGAACCACTGAAAGAAAATCATAGAAGGCCACACTGGAATTTGCCACAATAAATATTGATGAGCCGCAAAGCTTCTTTGAGAACATTCTGTGGATGGAGGAGACAAAACTGGAGCTCTTTGGTATCACATCAGCTCTGTTCACACACGCAAGAACAAAGCAAAGAACAGAACATTGCACCTTCTGTGACACATGGAGGAGCTCGGAGATGTTTTGGGGTGGCTCTCCTGCATTTGGCACATGGAGGTGCTCAGGGATGGCCTGGGGCAGCTCTGCTGCATCTGGCACATGGAGGAGCTCGAGAATGTTCTGGGGCGGCTCTGCTGCATCTGGCACATGGAGGAGCTCAGGGATGGCCTGGGGCAGCTCTGCTGCATCTGGCACATGGAGGAGCTCAGGGATGGCCTGGGGCAGCTCTGCTGCATCTGGCACATGGAGGAGCTCGAGAATGTTCTGGGGTGGCTCTGCTGCATCTGGCACATGGAGGAGCTCGAGAATGTTCTGGGGCGGCTCTGCTGCATCTGGCACATGGAGGAGCTCGAGAATGTTCTGGGGTGGCTCTGCTGCATCTGGCACATGGAGGAGCTCAGGGATGTTCTGGGGCGGCTCTGCTGCATCTGGCACATGGAGGAGCTCGAGAATGTTCTGGGGTGGCTCTGCTGCATCTGGCATATGAATGAGCTCAGGGATGTCCTGGGCCGGCTCTGCTGTATCTGGCACATGGAGGAGCTCTGGGATGTTCTAGGGCCCCTCTGCTGCATCTGGTACATGGAGGAGCTCGGCGATGATCTGGGGCGGCTCTGCTGCATCTGGCACATGGAGGAGCTCGGGGATGATGTGGGACGGCTCTGCTGTATCTTGCATATGGAGGAGCTTGGGGATGTTTTGGGGCCGCTCTGCTGCATCTGCCACATGGAAAAACTTGGGGATGTTCACCGGGGTTCTGCTGCATCTGGCACATGGAGGAGGATGTTCTGGGGCGCCTCTGCTGTGATACATGGAGGAGCTCGGGGATGATATGGGGCGGCTCTGCTGCATCTGACACATGGAGGAGCTCGGGGATGATCTGGGGCGGCTCTGCTGCATCTGGTATATGGAGGAGCTCGGGGATGTTCTGAGGCGGCTCTGCTGCGTCTGACACATGGAGGAGCTCTGGGATGTTCTTGGGCGGCTCTGCTGCATCTGGCTCATGGAGGAGCTTGGGGATGTTCAGGGGCGGCTCTGCTGCATCTGGCACATGGAGGAGCTCGGGGATGTTCTGGGGCGGCTCTGCTGCATCTGGCACATGGAGGAGCTCAGGGATGTTCTGGGGCGGCTCTGCTACATCTGGCACATGGAGGAGCTCGGGGATGTTCTTGGGCGGCTGTGCTGCATCTGGTATATGGAGGAGCTCAGGGATGTTCTGGGGCGGCTCTGCTGCATCTGGCACATGGAGGAGCTCGGGGATGTTCTTGGGCGGCTCTGCTGCATCTGGCACATGGAAGAGCTCAGGGATGTTCTGGGGCGGCTCTGCTGCGTCTGGCACATGGAAGAGCTCAGGCATGTTCTGGGGCGGCTCTGCTACATCTGGCACATGGAGGAGCTCGGGGATATTCTTGGGCTGCTGTGCTGCATCTGGTATATGGAGGAGCTCAGGGATGTTCTGGGGCGGCTCTGCTGCATCTGGTATATGGAGGAGCTCAGGGATGTCCTGGGGTGGCTCTGCTGCATCTGGCACATGGAGGAGCTTGTGGATGTCCTGGGGCGGCTCTGCTGCATCTGGCACATGGAGGAGCTCGGGGATGATCTGGGGCGGTTCTGCTGTGACACATGGAGGAGCTCGGGGATGTCCTGGGGCGGCTCTGCTGCATCTGGCACATGGAGGAGCTTGGGGATGTTCTGTGGTGGCTCTGCTGCATCTGGCACATGGAGGAGCTCGGGGATGTTCTGGGGTGGCTCTGCTGCATCTGGCACATGGAGGAGCTTGGGGATGTTCAGGGGCGGCTCTGTTTCATCTGGCACATGGAGGAGCTTGGGGATGTCCTGGGGCAGCTCTGCTGCATCTGGCACATGGAGGAGCTTGTGGATGTCCTGGGGTGGCTCTGCTGCATCTGGCACATGGAGGAGCTCGGGGATGATCTGGGGCGGTTCTGCTGTGACACATGGAGGAGCTCGGGGATGTCCTGGGGCGGCTCTGCTGCGTCTGGCACATGGAGGGGCTCGGGGATGTTCTGGGGCAGCTCTGCTGCATCTGGCACATAGAGGACCTGGGGGATGTTCTGGGGCGGCTCTGCTGCATCTGGCACATGGAAGATCTCGGGGATGTTCTGGGGCGGCTCTGCTGCATCTGGTACATAGAGGAGCTCGGGGATGTTCTGGGGCGGCTCTGCTGCATCTGGCACATGGAGGAGCTCGGAGATGTTCTGGGGCGGCTCTGCTGCATCTGACACATGGAAGAGCTTGGGGATGTTCAGCGAGGATCTGCTGCATCTGGCACATGGAGGAGCTCGGGGATGTTCTGGGGCGGCTCTGCTGCATCTGACACATGGAGGAACTCTGGGATGTTCTTGGGCGGCTCTGCTGCATCTGACACATGGAAGAGCTCGGGGATGTTCTGGGACGGCTCTGCTGCATCTGGCACATGGAGGAGCTCTGGGATGTTCTTGGGCGGCTCTGCTGCATCTGGCACATGGAAGAGCTCGGGGATGTTCTGGGACGGCTCTGCTGCATCTGGCACATGGAGGAGCTCGGGGATGTTCTGGGGCGGCTCTGCTGCATGTGGCACATGGAGGAGCTTGGGGATGTTCAGGGGCGGCTCTGCTGCATCTGATATATGGAGGAGCTCAGGGATGTTCTGGGACGGCTCTGCTGCATCTGGCACATGGAGGAGCTCGGGGATGTTCTGGGGTGGCTCTGCTGCATCTGGCACATGGAGGAGCTTGGGGATGTTCAGGGGCGGCTCTGTTTCATCTGGCACATGGAGGAGCTTGGGGATGTCCTGGGGCGGCTCTGCTGCATCTGGCACATGGAGGAGCTTGTGGATGTCCTGGGGCGGCTCTGCTGCATCTGGCACATGGAGGAGCTCGGGGATGATCTGGGGCGGTTCTGCTGCATCTGGCACATGGAGGAGCTTGGGGATGTTCAGGGCGGCTCTGCTGCATCTGGCACATGGAGGAGCTTGTGGATGTCCTGGGGCGGCTCTGCTGCATCTGGCACATGGAGGAGCTTGTGGATGTCCTGGGGCGGCTCTGCTGCATCTGGCACATGGAGGAGCTCGGGGATGATCTGGGGCGGTTCTGCTGCATCTGGCACATGGAGGAGCTCGGGGATGTCCTGGGGCGGCTCTGCTGCATCTGGCACATGGAGGAGCTCGGGGATGTCCTGGGGCGGCTCTGCTGCATCTGGCACATGGAGGAGCTTGGGGATGTTCAGGGGTGGCTCTGCTGCATCTGGCACATGGAGGAGCTTGTGGATGTCCTGGGGCGGCTCTGCTGCATCTGGCACATGGAGGAGCTCGGGCATGATCTGGGGCGGTTCTGCTGTGACACATGGAGGAGCTCGGGGATGTCCTGAGGCGGCTCTGCTGCATCTGGCACATGGAGGAGCTTGGGGATGTCCTGGGGCGACTCTGCTGCATCTGGCACATGGAGGAGCTTGTGGATGTCCTGGGGCTGCTCTGCTGCATCTGGCACATGGAGGAGCTCGGGGATGTTCTGGGGTGGCTCTGCTGCATCTGACACATGGAGGAGCTCGGGGATGTTCTGGGTTGGCTCTGCTGCATCTGACACATGGAGGAGCTTGGGGATGTTCAGGGACGGCTCTGCTGCATCTGACACATGGAGGAGCTCGGGGATGTCCTGGGGCGGCTCTGCTGCATCTGGCACATGGTGGAGCTCGGGGATGTTCAGGGGCGGCTCTGCTGCATCTGGCACATGGTGGAGCTCGGGGATGTTCTTGGGTGGCTCTGCTGCATCTGACGCATGGTGGAGCTCGGGGATGTTCTTGGGTGGCTCTGCTGCATCTGACACATGGAGGAGCTCGGGGATGTCCTGGGGCGGCTCTGCTGCATCTGGCACATGGAGGAGCTTGGGGATGTTCAGGGACGGCTCTGCTGCATCTGACACATGGAGGAGCTCGGGGATGTCCTGGGGCGGCTCTGCTGCATCTGGCACATGGTGGAGCTCGGGGATGTTCAGGGGCGGCTCTGCTGCATCTGGCACATGGTGGAGCTCGGGGATGTTCTTGGGCGGCTCTGCTGCATCTGGCACATGGTGGAGCTCGGGGATGTTCTTGGGTGGCTCTGCTGCATCTGACACATGGTGGAACTCGGGGATGTTCTTGGGTGGCTCTGCTGCATCTGACACATGGAGGAGCTTGGGGATGTTCAGGGGCGGCTCTGTTTCATCTGGCACAGGGGGTCCTGTATCTGTGCAGGGTACAATGAAATCTCAAGGTATTCTGGAGAGAAATATGCTGCAAAGTGTCAGAAAGCTCAGTCAGTGCCTCCGATCATGCCTCCTCCCAATAGGATAATGACCCAAATTAGGTAAAACCACCCAAGAACGGCTGAGAGCAAAGCATCGGACTCTTCTGAAGAGGCTTCTATGGCCCTGATCTAAATCCTACAGAACATCTGTGGACGGAGCGGAGACCTGCAGCCTGGAGAAAGCGTCTCCACATCTGAGACACGAGGAGCCACCAAAATACCTGTGGACGGGGGCAGAAGTCTCACCGAGAGGCGCAGACATCGACCGCAGCGAGCGCCTCACCAGGCCGTGTCACAGAACCATGGCTTGTGTCCTGGCAGTCGGATCGTTAGTGGCTTGTGTCCTGGCAGTGGGATCATTAGTGGCTTGTGTCCTGGCAGTGGGATCATTAGTGGCTTGTGTCCTGGCAGTGGGATCATTAGTGGCTTGTGTCCTGGCAGTGGAATCATTAGTGGCTTGTGTCCTGGCAGTGGAATCATTAGTGGCTTGTGTCCTGGCAGTGGGATCATTAGTGGCTTGTGTCCTGGCAGTGGGATCATTAGTGGCTTGTGTCCTGGCAGTGGAATCATTAGTGGCTTGTGTCCTGGCAGTGGGATCATTAGTGGCTTGTGTCCCGGCAGTGGGATCATTAGTGGCTTGTGTCCCGGCAGTGGAATCATTAGTGGCTTGTGTCCTGGCAGTGGAATCATTAGTGGCTTGTGTCCTGGCAGTGGAATCATTAGTGGCTTGTGTCCTGGCAGTGGAATCATTAGTGGCTTGTGTCCCGGCAGTGGGATCATTAGTGGCTTGTGTCCCGGCAGTGGAATCATTAGTGGCTTGTGTCCCGGCAGTGGAATCATTAGTGGCTTGTGTCCCGGCAGTGGAATCATTAGTGGCTTGTGTCCTGGCAGTGGAATCATTAGTGGCTTGTGTCCTGGCAGTGGAATCATTAGTGGCTTGTGTCCTGGCAGTGGAATCATTAGTGGCTTGTGTCCTGGTAGTGGAATCATTAGTGGCTTGTGTCCTGGCAGTGGAATCATTAGTGGCTTGTGTCCCGGCAGTGGGATCATTAGTGGCTTGTGTCCCGGCAGTGGGATCATTAGTGGCTTGTGTCCCGGCAGTGGGATCATTAGTGGCTTGTGTCCAGGCAGTGGGATCATTAGTGGCTTGTGTCCCGGCAGTGGGATCATTAGTGGCTTGTGTCCCGGCAGTGGGATCATTAGTGGGTTGTCCTGGCAGTGGGATCATTAGTGGCTTGTGTCCTGGCAGTGGGATCATTAGTGGCTTGTGTCCTGGCAGTGGGATCATTAGTGGCTTGTGTTCTGGCAGTGGGATCATTAGTGGCTTGTGTTCTGGCAGTGGGATCATTAGTGGCTTGTGTCCCGGCAGTGGGATCATTAGTGGCTTGTGTCCCGGCAGTGGGATCATTAGTGGCTTGTGTCCCGGCAGTGGGATCATTAGTGGCTTGTGTCCCGGCAGTGGGATCATTAGTGGCTTGTGTCCCGGCAGTGGGATCATTAGTGGCTTGTGTCCCGGCAGTGGGATCGTTAGTGGCTTGTGTCCTGGCAGTGGGATCGTTAGTGGCTTGTGTCCCGGCAGTGGGATCATTAGTGGCTTGTGTCCCGGCAGTGGGATCATTAGTGGCTTGTGTCCCGGCAGTGGGATCCTTAGTGGCTTGTGTCCCGGCAGTGGGATCGTTAGTGGCTTGTGTCCCGGCAGTGGGATCGTTAGTGGCTTGTGTCCCGGCAGTGGGATCGTTAGTGGCTTGTGTCCCGGCAGTGGGATCGTTAGTGGCTTGTGTCCCGGCAGTGGGATCATTAGTGGCTTGTGTCCTGGCAGTGGGATCATTAGTGGCTTGTGTCCTGGCAGTGGGATCATTAGTGGCTTGTGTTCTGGCAGTGGGATCATTAGTGGCTTGTGTCCCGGCAGTGGGATCATTAGTGGCTTGTGTCCCGGCAGTGGGATCATTAGTGGCTTGTGTCCCGGCAGTGGGATCATTAGTGGCTTGTGTCCTGGCAGTGGGATCATTAGTGGCTTGTGTCCCGGCAGTGGGATCATTAGTGGCTTGTGTCCCGGCAGTGGGATCATTAGTGGCTTGTGTCCTGGCAGTGGGATCATTAGTGGCTTGTGTCCCGGCAGTGGGATCATTAGTGGCTTGTGTCCCGGCAGTGGGATCGTTAGTGGCTTGTGTCCCGGCAGTGGGATCGTTAGTGGCTTGTGTCCTGGCAGTGGGATCATTAGTGGCTTTTGTCCTGACAGTGGGATCATTAGTGGCTTTTGTCCTGGCAGTGGGATCATTAGTGGCTTTTTTCCTGGCAGTGGGATCGTTAGTGGCTTGTGTCCCCGGCAGTGGGATCATTAGTGGCTTGTGTTCTGGCAGTGGGATCATTAGTGGCTTGTGTCCCGGCAGTGGGATCATTAGTGGCTTGTGTCCCGGCAGTGGGATCATTAGTGGCTTGTGTCCCGGCAGTGGGATCATTAGTGGCTTGTGTCCTGGCAGTGGGATCATTAGTGGCTTGTGTCCCGGCAGTGGGATCATTAGTGGCTTGTGTCCCGGCAGTGGGATCATTAGTGGGTTGTCCTGGCAGTGGGATCATTAGTGGCTTTTGTCCTGACAGTGGGATCATTAGTGGCTTTTTTCCTGGCAGTGGGATCATTAGTGGCTTGTGTCCCGGCAGTGGGATCATTAGTGGGTTGTCCTGGCAGTGGGATCATTAGTGGGTTGTCCTGGCAGTGGGATCGTTAGTGGCTTGTGTCCCGGCAGTGGGATCGTTAGTGGCTTGTGTCCCGGCAGTGGGATCATTAGTGGCTTGTGTCCCGGCAGTGGGATCATTAGTGGCTTGTGTCCCGGCAGTGGGATCATTAGTGGGTTGTGTCCTGGCAGTGGGATCATTAGTGGGTTTCTTACATTTTTCTATTGAACCTCGTTACTGATATTCGGGAAATTTACATCGACACTTACTTTTGTCATTGTCCGGTTATTTCATTGACAGGTGGGGGGGGGTGTCCTTACTTTACCAGAAGGTAACAGTTTTTTCCATGTTTGTATATAGGGGTACTAGTTTATATATGGAGGTAGTCATGTGTATATGAGGCATCACTGTGCAGATGGAATAAGTTCCCTCAGTCCATACATTGCGTCAGTGCCGCCTCCGCTGGACGTGATCTTCACCATAGACCGTAGCGCAGTCATGAAAGCATTTACTGCAAAGCAGAATGTGAGTGATTCCTAAATCCAGTGTCCCCCTGTATACACTCAGCACGCGTCTAGTGTCCCCCTGTATACACTCAGCACGCGTCTAGTGTCCCCCTGTATACACTCAGCACGCGTCTAGTGTTCCCTGTATACACTCAGCACGCGTCTAGTGTCCCCTGTATACACTCAGCACGCGTCTAGTGTCCCCCTGTATACACTCAGCACGCGTCTAGTGTTCCCTGTATACACTCAGCACGCGTCTAGTGTCCCCTGTATACACTCAGCACGCGTCTAGTGTCCCCTGTATACACTCGGCACGCGCCTAGTGTCCCCTGTATACACTCAGCACGCGTCTAGTGTTCCCTGTATACACTCAGCACGCGTCTAGTGTCCCCTGTATACACTCAGCACGCGTCTAGTGTCCCCTGTATACACTCAGCACGCGTCTAGTGTCCCCTGTATACACTCAGCACGCGTCTAGTGTTCCCCTGTATACACTCAGCACGCGTCTAGTGTCCCCCTGTATACACTCAGCACGCGTCTAGTGTCCCCTGTATACACTCAGCACGCGTCTAGTGTTCCCCTGTATACACTCAGCACGCGTCTAGTGTCCCCTGTATACACTCAGCACGCGTCTAGTGTCCCCTGTATACACTCAGCACGCGTCTAGTGTCCCCTGTATACACTCAGCACGCGTCTAGTGTTCCCCTGTATACACTCAGCACGCGTCTAGTGTTCCCCTGTATACACTCAGCACGCGTCTAGTGTCCCCTGTATACACTCAGCACGCGTCTAGTGTCCCCTGTATACACTCAGCACGCGTCTAGTGTTCCCTGTATACACTCAGCACGCGTCTAGTGTTCCCCTGTATACACTCAGCACGCGTCTAGTGTCCCCTGTATACACTCAGCACGCGTCTAGTGTTCCCCTGTATACACTCAGCACGCGTCTAGTGTCCTCTGTATACACTCAGCACGCGTCTAGTGTCCCCCTGTATACACTCAGCACGCGTCTAGTGTTCCCCTGTATACACTCAGCACGCGTCTAGTGTTCCCTGTATACACTCAGCACGCGTCTAGTGTTCCCTGTATACACTCAGCACGCGTCTAGTGTCCCCTGTATACACTCAGCACGCGTCTAGTGTTCCCTGTATACACTCAGCACGCGTCTAGTGTCCCCCTGTATACACTCAGCACGCGTCTAGTGTTCCCCTGTATACACTCAGCACGCGTCTAGTGTTCCCTGTATACACTCAGCACGCGTCTAGTGTCCCCCTGTATACACTCAGCACGCGTCTAGTGTCCCCTGTATACACTCAGCACGCGTCTAGTGTTCCCTGTATACACTCAGCACGCGTCTAGTGTTCCCCTGTATACACTCAGCACGCGTCTAGTGTCCCCTGTATACACTCAGCACGCGTCTAGTGTTCCCTGTATACACTCAGCACGCGTCTAGTGTTCCCCTGTATACACTCAGCACGCGTCTAGTGTCCTCTGTATACACTCAGCACGCGTCTAGTGTCCCCCTGTATACACTCAGCACGCGTCTAGTGTTCCCTGTATACACTCAGCACGCGTCTAGTGTCCCCCTGTATACACTCAGCACGCGTCTAGTGTTCCCTGTATACACTCAGCACGCGTCTAGTGTTCCCCTGTATACACTCAGCACGCGTCTAGTGTCCCCTGTATACACTCAGCACGCGTCTAGTGTTCCCTGTATACACTCAGCACGCGTCTAGTGTTCCCCTGTATACACTCAGCACGCGTCTAGTGTCCCCTGTATACACTCAGCACGCGTCTAGTGTCCTCTGTATACACTCAGCACGCGTCTAGTGTCCCCCTGTATACACTCAGCACGCGTCTAGTGTCCTCTGTATACACTCAGCACGCGTCTAGTGTCCCCCTGTATACACTCAGCACGCGT
Source organism: Phyllobates terribilis (assembly GCF_046119375.1). Classification (NCBI taxonomy): domain Eukaryota; kingdom Metazoa; phylum Chordata; class Amphibia; order Anura; family Dendrobatidae; genus Phyllobates; species Phyllobates terribilis. Next base: position 65,691 of record NW_027366534.1, read on the forward strand.
CTAGTGTCCCCTGTATACACTCAGCACGCGTCTAGTGTTCCCCTGTATACACTCAGCACGCGTCTAGTGTTCCCCTGTATACACTCAGCACGCGTCTAGTGTCCCCTGTATACACTCAGCACGCGTCTAGTGTCCCCTGTATACACTCAGCACGCGTCTAGTGTCCCCCTGTATACACTCAGCACGCGTCTAGTGTCCCCTGTATACACTCAGCACGCGTCTAGTGTCCCCCTGTATACACTCAGCACGCGTCTAGTGTTCCCTGTATACACTCAGCACGCGTCTAGTGTCCCCCTGTATACACTCAGCACGCGTCTAGTGTTCCCCTGTATACACTCAGCACGCGTCTAGTGTTCCCCTGTATACACTCAGCACGCGTCTAGTGTCCCCTGTATACACTCAGCACGCGTCTAGTGTCCCCTGTATACACTCAGCACGCGTCTAGTGTCCCCTGTATACACTCAGCACGCGTCTAGTGTCCCCTGTATACACTCAGCACGCGTCTAGTGTTCCCTGTATACACTCAGCACGCGTCTAGTGTTCCCCTGTATACACTCAGCACGCGTCCAGTGTTCCCTGTATACACTCAGCACGCGTCTAGTGTCCCCTGTATACACTCAGCACGCGTCTAGTGTCCCCTGTATACACTCAGCACGCGTCTAGTGTCCCCCTGTATACACTCAGCACGCGTCTAGTGTTCCCTGTATACACTCAGCACGCGTCTAGTGTTCCCTGTATACACTCAGCACGCGTCTAGTGTCCCCTGTATACACTCAGCACGCGTCTAGTGTCCCCTGTATACACTCAGCACGCGTCTAGTGTTCCCCTGTATACACTCAGCACGCGTCTAGTGTCCCCTGTATACACTCAGCACGCGTCTAGTGTTCCCTGTATACACTCAGCACGCGTCTAGTGTCCCCTGTATACACTCAGCACGCGTCTAGTGTTCCCCTGTATACACTCAGCACGCGTCTAGTGTCCCCTGTATACACTCAGCACGCGTCTAGTGTTCCCCTGTATACACTCAGCACGCGTCTAGTGTTCCCCTGTATACACTCAGCACGCGCCTAGTGTCCCCCTGTATACACTCAGCACGCGCCTAGTGTCCCCCTGTATACACTCAGCACGCGTCTAGTGTCCCCTGTATACACTCAGCACGCGTCTAGTGTTCCCTGTATACACTCAGCACGCGTCTAGTGTCCCTGTATACACTCAGCACGCGTGTAGTGTCCCCTGTATACACTCAGCACGCGCCTAGTGTCCCCCTGTATACACTCAGCACGCGTCTAGTGTCCCCCTGTATACACTCAGCACGCGTCTAGTGTTCCCTGTATACACTCAGCACGCGTCTAGTGTCCCCCTGTATACACTCAGCACGCGTCTAGTGTCCCCTGTATACACTCAGCACGCGTCTAGTGTCCCCCTGTATACACTCAGCACGCGTCTAGTGTCCCCTGTATACACTCAGCACGCGTCTAGTGTCCCCTGTATACACTCAGCACGCGTGTAGTGTCCCCTGTATACACTCAGCACGCGCCTAGTGTCCCCCTGTATACACTCAGCACGCGTCTAGTGTCCCCCTGTATACACTCAGCACGCGTCTAGTGTTCCCCTGTATACACTCAGCACGCGTCTAGTGTCCCCCTGTATACACTCAGCACGCGTCTAGTGTCCCCTGTATACACTCAGCACGCGTCTAGTGTCCCCTGTATACACTCAGCACGCGTCTAGTGTCCCCTGTATACACTCAGCACGCGTCTAGTGTCCCCCTGTATACACTCAGCACGCGTCTAGTGTCCCCTGTATACACTCAGCACGCGTCTAGTGTCCCCTGTATACACTCAGCACGCGCCTAGTGTTCCCCTGTATACACTCAGCACGCGTCTAGTGTCCCCTGTATACACTCAGCACGCGTCTAGTGTCCCCTGTATACACTCAGCACGCGTCTAGTGTCCCCTGTATACACTCAGCACGCGTCTAGTGTCCCCTGTATACACTCAGCACGCGCCTAGTGTTCCCCTGTATACACTCAGCACGCGTCTAGTGTCCCCTGTATACACTCAGCACGCGTCTAGTGTCCCCCTGTATACACTCAGCACGCGTCTAGTGTCCCCTGTATACACTCAGCACGCGTCTAGTGTCCCCTGTATACACTCAGCACGCGTCTAGTGTTCCCCTGTATACACTCAGCACGCGTCTAGTGTTCCCCTGTATACACTCAGCACGCGTCTAGTGTCCCCTGTATACACTCAGCACGCGTCTAGTGTCCCCTGTATACACTCAGCACGCGTCTAGTGTTCCCCTGTATACACTCAGCACGCGTCTAGTGTTCCCCTGTATACACTCAGCACGCGTCTAGTGTCCCCTGTATACACTCAGCACGCGTCTAGTGTCCCCTGTATACACTCAGCACGCGTCTAGTGTCCCCTGTATACACTCAGCACGCGTCTAGTGTCCCCCTGTATACACTCAGCACGCGTCTAGTGTCCCCTGTATACACTCAGCACGCGTCTAGTGTCCCCTGTATACACTCAGCACGCGTCTAGTGTTCCCCTGTATACACTCAGCACGCGTCTAGTGTCCCCTGTATACACTCAGCACGCGTCTAGTGTCCCCTGTATACACTCAGCACGCGTCTAGTGTCCCCTGTATACACTCAGCACGCGTCTAGTGTCCCCTGTATACACTCAGCACGCGTCTAGTGTTCCCCTGTATACACTCAGCACGCGTCTAGTGTCCCCTGTATACACTCAGCACGCGTCTAGTGTCCCCTGTATACACTCAGCACGCGTCTAGTGTCCCCTGTATACACTCAGCACGCGTCTAGTGTCCCCTGTATACACTCAGCACGCGTCTAGTGTTCCCCTGTATACACTCAGCACGCGTCTAGTGTCCCCTGTATACACTCAGCACGCGTCTAGTGTTCCCCTGTATACACTCAGCACGCGTCTAGTGTCCCCTGTATACACTCAGCACGCGTCTAGTGTTCCCCTGTATACACTCAGCACGCGTCTAGTGTCCCTGTATACACTCAGCACGCGTCTAGTGTCCCCTGTATACACTCAGCACGCGTCTAGTGTTCCCCTGTATACACTCAGCACGCGTCTAGTGTCCCCTGTATACACTCAGCACGCGTCTAGTGTCCCCTGTATACACTCAGCACGCGTCTAGTGTCCCCTGTATACACTCAGCACGCGTCTAGTGTCCCCTGTATACACTCAGCACGCGTCTAGTGTCCCCTGTATACACTCAGCACGCGTCTAGTGTCCCCTGTATACACTCAGCACGCGTCTAGTGTCCCCTGTATACACTCAGCACGCGTCTAGTGTCCCCTGTATACACTCAGCACGCGTCTAGTGTCCCCTGTATACACTCAGCACGCGTCTAGTGTCCCCTGTATACACTCAGCACGCGTCTAGTGTCCCCTGTATACACTCAGCACGCGTCTAGTGTTCCCTGTATACACTCAGCACGCGTCTAGTGTCCCCTGTATACACTCAGCACGCGTCTAGTGTTCCCCTGTATACACTCAGCACGCGTCTAGTGTCCCCTGTATACACTCAGCACGCGTCTAGTGTCCCCTGTATACACTCAGCACGCGTCTAGTGTCCCTGTATACACTCAGCACGCGTCTAGTGTCCCCTGTATACACTCAGCACGCGTCTAGTGTCCCCTGTATACACTCAGCACGCGTCTAGTGTCCCCTGTATACACTCAGCACGCGTCTAGTGTTCCCCTGTATACACTCAGCACGCGTCTAGTGTTCCCCTGTATACACTCAGCACGCGTCTAGTGTCCCCTGTATACACTCAGCACGCGTCTAGTGTCCCCTGTATACACTCAGCACGCGTCTAGTGTCCCCTGTATACACTCAGCACGCGTCTAGTGTTCCCCTGTATACACTCAGCACGCGTCTAGTGTCCCCTGTATACACTCAGCACGCGTCTAGTGTTCCCCTGTATACACTCAGCACGCGTCTAGTGTCCCCTGTATACACTCAGCACGCGTCTAGTGTCCCCTGTATACACTCAGCACGCGTCTAGTGTCCCCTGTATACACTCAGCACGCGTCTAGTGTCCCCTGTATACACTCAGCACGCGTCTAGTGTTCCCCTGTATACACTCAGCACGCGTCTAGTGTCCCCCTGTATACACTCAGCACGCGTCTAGTGTTCCCCTGTATACACTCAGCACGCGTCTAGTGTCCCCTGTATACACTCAGCACGCGTCTAGTGTCCCCTGTATACACTCAGCACGCGTCTAGTGTCCCCTGTATACACTCAGCACGCGTCTAGTGTCCCCTGTATACACTCAGCACGCGTCTAGTGTCCCCTGTATACACTCAGCACGCGTCTAGTGTCCCCTGTATACACTCAGCACGCGTCTAGTGTCCCCTGTATACACTCAGCACGCGTCTAGTGTCCCCTGTATACACTCAGCACGCGTCTAGTGTCCCCTGTATACACTCAGCACGCGTCTAGTGTCCCCTGTATACACTCAGCACGCGTCTAGTGTCCCCTGTATACACTCAGCACGCGTCTAGTGTCCCCTGTATACACTCAGCACGCGTCTAGTGTCCCCTGTATACACTCAGCACGCGTCTAGTGATCCCCTGGATACACTCAGCACCGCTCCTAGTGTCCCCTGTATACACTCAGCACGCGTCTAGTGTCCCCTGGTATACACCTCAGCACCGCGGTCTAGTGTCCCCCTGTATACACTCAGGCACGCGTCTAGTGGTC